>NW_027556402.1:223342391-223567391 GCF_003287225.1 Phascolarctos cinereus | reverse complement strand
ATGAAAACAACTCCTTAGAAAGCAGAATTGGTCAAATAGAAAAGTGGAATAAAATCTCACTGAAGAGTGTAATTTCTTAAAAATTATAATTGGAAAATGAAAACAAATAACTTCATCAAATATCAAGAAACATTAAGTTAAAGTTAAAAAATGAAAAAAAAGAATAAAATGTAAAATATCTCTCTGTAAAAAAAAAAAAACTGACCTGAAAAATAGATTGAGGAGAGATAATTTAGGAATTATCCAACTACCTGAAAGCCACGATAAAAAAAGAGCTTGAATATCATATTTCAAGAAATTATCATGGAAAACTACCCCAACATCCTAAAAATATAAGGTAAAATTGAAATTGAAAGAATCTACCAATCATCTCCTAAAAGACATCCCAAAACAAAAACTTCCAAGAACACCATAGCCAAATTCCAGAGCTGCCAGGTCAAGAAGAAAATATGTCAAGCAGCCAGAAAAAAAAAAATCAGAAACTGTGGAGGCATAGTCAAGATCACACAAGATTTAGCAGCTTCCATGTAAAAGAAACATAGCACTTGGAATATGATATTGCAGAATAGAAAAAACTGGGATTACAACCAAGAATAACCTACTCAGAAAAACTAACTATAACCTTTCAGGGGAAAAATGAACATGTAATAGAGAACTTGAAGCATTCCTGATGAAACTACTACAGCTGAATAGAAAACTTGATATTCAAATATATGAGTTAAGAGAAGCATGAAACGGTAAACATGAAAGAAAAATCATAAAGGACTTATTAAGTTACTGTTTAATTCCTATATGGGATGATAAGACATGTAGTTTCTAAGAATGTTGTAATTATTAGGGAGATTAATAGGAGCCTACATATTCATAGGACATGGGAGTGAGTCAATTATATTGAGATGACCTCAAAATACATAGGCATAAGAAAAGGTACACACTGAGAGAAGGGGAAAAGAAGAGAAAGAGTTGGGGAAATTATCTCACACAAAAGATGCACACAAGAGAAATATTTACTGTGGAGGGGAAAATGGGGGATGTGGTGAGCAATGCTTGAACATCACTTTTGTCAGAATTGGTTCAAAGAGGAAAGAATATGTATGTGTGTATGTGTGTATGTATGTATATATGAACACACACACACATTTAACTGGGTATAGAAACCTATCTTACCCAACAGGGAAGTAGAAGGGAAAGGGTATAACAGAAGGAGGGGGTTGATAAAAGAAAGGGCAGATTAAGGAAGGCAGTGGTCAGAAACAAAACAAACTGAGGAGAGAAAGGATAAAAAAAGAGAGAGAAGGATAAACAGAAAAAAAACAGGGTGGAGAGGAATACACAGTAATCATAATTATAAATTCTCCTTCCCTCTACTCCCATTTTGATTCTTCACTCCTCTTAGCTAATTATCCCTAGATCCTAACGTATCATGAACTTAAGGATATTCACCATCCCACATGTCATCTTCCTTACACTGTCCATTTTTTTGTTTTAATATCTTCCTAAAACAGAGCACCTAGACATTACAGAATTATCCACACTTTACTCCTGGATACTATGACTCCCATATCCCTTTAGCATTCATGACTACTATGGGACACTACTGAACCATGATTAATTTTCATTAGTCACCCAAGTCTTCCTAGGAAACTTTTTTAAAAAAAGAAGAGAAAAATAATTCTTAATGAATGATGCTGGAAGTAGGGAGAATGCTGTATCTGTCAATACACCCATCTGAAGTGGATTGTTTAATCTTGACTAAAATATAAGCTCAAATTTGCCTTGGGGTAAGGACAAACAAATAATTCTGATTTGTTAAGATAATTATTTTGTAATTCATGATGCAATTTTGGGGCTAGTTTCTTTAAATGTTGGTATCATCTTAGGAACAAAAGGTTTTGATGCCATCACACACAATTTGTTTTCATCTCTTTCTTAAACTGTTCACATTCATTGACCAAATTGTTCTATTGCTGAGCTTACACTCCAAAAAGGAAAAAAGGGAAAAAATGTCCCCATCTATTCCAGTATATTAAGAACAGCCCATTTCTGGTAACAATAAACCACAGCTTAAGTGGATGCCCATCAATTGGGGAATGGCTGAAAAAAATGTGGCATATGAATATAATGGAATACTATCATGCTATGAGAAATGGAAAATGGAGGGAATTCAAAAATGACTGAGACTGATTCAGAGAAAAGAAAGCAGGGGCAGGATATTGTGTGTGTGTGTGTGTGTGTGTGTGTGTGTGTGTGTGTGTGTGTGTAGTAAATGGTAACTCTAAAATCATCAGCTGTCATGCAATTGTAATGACTACTCTTGGCCCCAGAGAAGAGATGACACGAAATATCTGTGAAAAGCTCATAGATTATGAGTGTCAAAGTGTGCACATACTATCAGCTTTCATATTTTTTCTTTACAAGGAAAGGCTCCTCTTTTTCTTAAAATGGGAGGCTCCCTGTGTGACTATGGCCATAGGAGAAAAAGGGATAAGGGAAGAAAATATATCTTGTATTGCCATTACTTAAAATAAATTTTTAACATAATCATTAAAAATGGGGGGGGGAATCTTTTCATTAGTAGCAACCTGCCATGTACTTTCAAGTTATCCAAACTCTGTCATACTTCAATCAGAAAGTAGCTAAATTGTTTGAGAAGTTTATCATGCCTAGGAGTAGTTATTTGATTTAAGAAGCAAAGTTCTGTGACAGAAGGCTCCTTTGGCCACACTTTAAATAGATTAGAGGTCACAGAAACCCTGGATTTGTTCAATTCAGCTTTGCTATAGGTGTGCCACAGTTCTGCCCATTCCCACTGGTAGTGCACACAGCTCAGTGTGACAGCACAGATGGTGCATGCTCCCTCTCCCCACAATGCTTTACTACTTTTCCCTTTTATGATGAAGATCAGGACCCAACTGAGACTAGAGATCCTAGGATTCAACTTCTCAGGTCTTGCTGGGGATCACCTAGGAGAGGAGGACAAGCTTATCTTATCAATTACAGGAAGCTTCCTATGTCTCATTTCCCTTAAATGTGATTCATGAAACTAGAAACCTATTCGACCCCTTCAGAATGGTTATTTGGCAACATAGCTAAGGCTATGCTGGGAGGTGTATCCCTGATTGACATCATGACAAAGTTAGCCATATATGTACTATTTTCATTGATTCAGAAATACTTGCAATGTTACTTATCCAAAAGACATGTCACTGCATAGCCTATTATCCACTCAGATTCTAGGATTCTGTAAAATGTTGCAATGTGACTAGAAGCCATCATTAGAATAAAATGTTGCTATTGGTGATGATGATGATAATGATGGTAATGATGATGACAATTGGAGTTTCTCCACTCTGCTGGCAGAGAGACTTCAGGGAATATTTCCCTAGTAGAAATTCTTGGGTGGGGAGAGGTGGGATATCATTAGGGGATACTGAAGAGTCTAACTCTCTATAGTTTATACTGTAGGAAGAAAGAGTAACTTGCAGAGTGGAGTCCATAGTACTTTCTAATTTCTATTAGTAACCAACTTATTTGTCTCATGTAAGTCACTGACAGGACTATTCCAAGGAATCTGCAAGTTTGAAAGGGTAGCAATGGAATGCCCTTAATTATGCAGTGTAGCTGTTTTGCTTTGGTAGAGCTTACAGATGCATCTCTTAAATTAAAAAAAAAAAAGATTGTGATCATGCAGTGTGTCTCGAAAGTAGAGCAGGTGGAGATGAATTAGCAGAAAGTGTTCTCTTTTTTTTGACATTTTAATAATCAGTTCACTACATGCTTGGAGCACAGTCCCCAGTAAACAAAAACCAATGGGCCCCCCAATATTTTCAGCAACCTTTTAAAGGTTTTAGTTATAAGCCTGGTTGAATGCAGTTGAAATATTGCAGGGGGCAAAAGGGAAAATAAAGTTTTACACATCAAAGAATAAACAGCAATGATTAAGTAAAATAATAATTAGGTAAAATAATTAACTGATCAGCAAATACTCTAGTATTAAACTAAAGCTAATATCTCAGGCTGAAATTTTGTAAACAGATGATAAAACAGAAATTAACCAGATAGCACCAAGGTTGTAATTGATGCTTCAGCTTGATGTTGCAGACTCTAACAAATTGACATGACTAGGTGCCTTAGGTGAATGGCAACAATACTAAAATTCTCTTAAGACAGTATCTTCCTCTCAGATCTACCTATAGCACTGCAAAAACAAATCTTTCAAATTGATATGAACTGATGAAGAGTGAAGTAAGCAGAACTAGGAACATAATATATGCATTGAGTATAACAATGCAAATGTAGATATATATATATATGTGTATATATATATATGAATGTGTGTGTATACATAGATATATATATATGTGTATATATATACATACGTGTGTATATATATATACATATATACATATATATATATACATATATATACATATACATATACATATATATATATATATATAAAATGATACTCAACCCTCAACTTCAATCCATTTAGTTCCCCTTCTCTTCTTTCTGTATCGGTTCACTCCTGTCTATTTTACTCCACTTTGTTCCATTCCTTTCCACTCCATGTGATTCCACTCCACTTAAAACCATCCCTTTTCTCCCCACTACATTTGATACCATTCAATTCCATTCCACTCCTCTCAATTCTTTTGCTTTCTATTCAGTATATCACTACTCCATTCAACTTGATTCACTCTTACTGCACTCTCTTCTCCATTTTATTCCCTGTATACCATTCCACTTTCCTTCATTCCAATTCCATTTCTTTCATTTCATTTTACTCTAATTCATCCACTTCCTTCTTTATTTTATTCTATTGCATTATATTCAATTCTACTTGTTTCCATTCCACCCCATCCTGTTCTATTCTACTTTTCTCCATTCCATTCCACTCTAATTGATTAAATTTGTCTCTTTACCACACCCTTCCAGTTTGCCCCACTTCAACCCATTCCATTCCATTTAATTCCATTGATTTCCATTTCACTCATTCCTACTTCATTCCACTCTATTCTAGCAACATTGAAAATCATATAATTTAATGATAAAAAGAATCTTAGAAATTATTTCTCATCCTCTTCACAAATTAAACTGAATCTGGATGCTTGTACAGTCTCAGACTCAGGATATAATTTCAGGTATATTCCCTCCACGTACAAGTGATCTTTTCATATTGAATTATGCTCAGCAAACTTCTTTGAGTTCTCCTAGAGATACAAAGGTGAAACAATCATTACCACCTGCTTTTTTTAATAAACAAAAAAAAACAACTAAAAAACTACTTAATTCCGTCTTAGACTGCATTAAGAAAGGCACAATGTCCATAACAAATGAGATGTTATTCTCACCTGGTCCAAACAAATTTAGAGTATCACTTTAAATTCTTGGAATTTCATTGTAGGTACAGCATTGACAAACCAAAATGAATCTAGAAGAGGGTGCTAATATCAAAGCCACAAAGTGATCCTTTTTGAACATTGAATAAAAAGGGTTTTTATTTTGTCCTGGGTAAAAGAAAATATGAAGGGGAGGAGTTGTTTTTGTTTGTCCTTCATTCCCAAGAGGACCAATCTTTGACGTGAAGTGAATTTGATTTAAATGAGCCAGAGTTACACAAAATGTTCAGTCTCATTCACTCTGTCTTCCAGAATCTTCAAAGTCAAGTGTCAAGACAAAAGTCAGGATGACTGGTATTGGCCACAGATGCAGCAGATAACCTTATTATCTTCAAAGTCTGACCAAGCTCTAAGAGCTCCTCAGCACCTGCTTTTAGCCAACTTCATGGCCAGTGGAACAAATTGTTCTCATCTGCCCATTCCACCAAGGAAATCTTTATATGCTTTGGGTAGACACCCCTAAAATTCACCAAAAGGGTCTGAGCCCCATTGGTTAACTTCAACCTGGTTCAACCCATCTGACAAGACGGCTGTGCTGAAGAGTGACCACTACATGTGTTATAACAACTTGGAGGCATAGGTGAGAGTTTGGTGAGGGGTAGACACTAAATATGGATGATAAGGGCTCACCAAGCCCTCACACAGAGGTGCTAGTCCTCTCTGAATACCCCGTACACTTCAGCACAATGAATATGGAACCATGGGAGCTAGAGATTGGGTGATGGCTAATATTGTAGATCCTGATTCTGCTACTAAATTAATTACTTCTTTAGAGAGCTTGGAATTGAGCCTTGCCTTTATGGTAACTGAAGGAAATGTGCCAATTCTGAATGTGGATTAGGCTGGTTATAGAAAGAAAAGAGGTGAAGCCTTGCTTACTCCCCTTCTTAGTAAAGAAGTATGTGATTTATAAGGAAATCAAAATATTCTCTGAAGTAATAGTCAGTGGTGGAAGGCAAGTGGTTTTCTCCATTCTTTCCATGTGGCACAAAATTTAAATAGTCAAAGATAAAGAAAAACACTGTAAAATAGCTAGGATTGAGAGATCCTGATCTACAAGTAACCTTGGAGTTCATCCAGTCTGACCCTCTCATTTTACCAACCATGTAAAAAATAGGGTCAACAAAAGTAAAGTGATTATCAAAGACCACACAGATTGTAATGAAAGAGCTTCAATTTTAATCTAGGTCTCCAGATTTCCTGTCCTGGAATATCTCTAATGTCCTGGAAAATGTAGTCTTCTTTAATGCAGCTAGTTAGTTTTTATCTGTATCTACCACAGCTTTTGGGCAGCTAAGATAAAATACTAGTGGATAAATGCCAGACCTGGAGTCAGGAAGACTCATCTTAAGAAGTCAAATCTGGCCTCAGACATCTACTAGCAGGCATTGGTAGCTGGGTTAAGCCAGCTCCCAAAAGGGAGTCGACTTGTGCTGGGCTCCAGAAAGCAGAATTAGGAGTAATTAGGAAAACATGCTGTTTGATGTCCAGATTTCTGCTCCATGTAAAGCAAAACTTTGCCACAATTAAAGCTATCTAAAGGTTGAATGGGTGACCTCATGAGGTAATTCATGGTTGCTCTCTAAATATCTCCAAGTAAAGGATGATTTACCACTTATTGTTTATTCTAGAAAGAGTATTATTTTTAGGAGAAGGTTGGATTATACGGTATCTTAAGACCTTCTGAAACCAAAATTTTGTAATTCTATGTAAGAGGAAATAAGACATGAATATAAATGACTACAAAACACATTAAAATATTAGACCCAAAGGAAAGTTCTAAAAGAGAAAGTATTAAATAAGATCAGATCAGGAATTTTTCTCTGAGACTGGTAAATGTAAAGAGGCTTTCTGAAGGAGACAGTAACTTTATTGGGTCCTGAAGGAAAAGAGACAGTGGATAGAGAGTACAAATTGAAGAAAAGTATCTCAAGAAGAGGATATAGTATGATTAAAAGCATGGTGACTGGAAAGGACAAATGACCTCAGGAATTGATGAGACGTATGGTTGACTGAAGTAGAGAGGACATGAAGGGGTATAATATTAGATAAAGTGGGAAAAGCAAATTAGATAAGTATCTTAGAGGGCTTTGATCACCAGTGAAATGAATTTATACAATGAGAATAGGGAGGATTTTAAAGCAGAGATGCTATGTGATCAGGGTGGCACACTAGAAGTATACATATTATTTTCCTGATTGGAATGTAAACTCTGTAAAAGCCTAGACTATTTCATTTTTGTGTCTATAATACATGCAGTCTTAGCAATGGTGGTCATGCAATTAATGCTTGGCTATTAATCTACTGCTTATTTCTTGAGGATTTCTAGTCTTTCCTTTGTGTGATCTTTCACCTAAAGGTGCCCTTCCTGGACATGATTCTATTTTTTGACTCCCACATTGTACCTGCTCATTAGAGGTAGCACTACATTGGAAAGTGCAATCTTTATAACTATAGGCTTTTGGTTAAAATCTTACTTCCCAAACTATTGTGTGACCTTGGGCTTGTCATTTAATCACTTGGAAATGAAATTTCTTCCTCTATAGAATGAGGGAGTAGGAGTAAGTAGCCTCCAAAGTTTCCTTCAAGCTCTCATGTGTTATCTTTTGAGCAAAATCTACTCTGCCTGCATCCCACTACCTGAGGGCATTGATATTTTTTCTTATATTGTTCTAGTCATTATAGGTATTGATTTCCTGTTCCTTACTACATTGTGTATTAGCTTACATCTCTTTCAATGTTTATCAAAATATTTCATATTCATCCTTTCTTAAAGTATCAATTATATTAATCCCATTATATTAATATAACACAATTTATTTAGCCTTTCCTCATTTAATGTGACTGCACTTTGCATCTTTTTTTAAATTAATTTATTTTTAGTTTTCAACATTAACTTCCACAAGAATCTGAGTTCCAAATTTTCTCCCTATCCCTTCCCTCCCTCTACCCCATGACAATATGCATTCTGATAACCTTTTCCCTCAATCTAGAATTCACATATCTGAATGAGTGGAAGAATTCAAAATACCAACTAAACTGTGGATGGAGATTCCCCTCTGAAAAAACAAGATAAACAAAACAAAACACAATTATTGAGTTGAACTATCCTCAGGAATTTCTTCTCCAAAAGGAAAAATTCTATTGCATTAGTCTTTTCCCAGATGCTCTTCTTCCTGCTCTAAATTTATGATTCCAGGATTCTTTATGTAGTTTAGAAGTCATGACAGAGAAAGCAAAACTATTGTTTTATATTTGTTTTATCTGCCAAAAAGAATGTTCTTAGAATTGGAAAATATGGAATAAAAATAGATAATATGGAATTGTTAGCTAAGATAACTAGGGACATTGTAAGAGAGTATCTTGCTGTCCTTGGTAGGCTCAAGTTTGGTGGCTTGCATGAATTACTAGAGTTCTGGGGGCAAAAAAAATGAACAAACAAATAAATATCAGACATCAACCAGGAATTGCTTTCAGTGATCTCCGGGAAAGAATGAGAGCTGTAATACAGAACTAGAGAAAGGCAAGTACTCTGATTTTCATGAATGAGAAAAAAGGAGTATCTGCACATTAAAAGTCAATGAGCTGAAAATTTTATTCACAACAAAATTTTAGAACACAAGTAAAGAGAAACATAATAAGAACTTGGAAAAGAAAGCAGGATGGCAAAGATTCCAAATGTTTTCATCAAGAACATCATAGTAGACTAGCCTAATTCCTTTTTTTTTTGTTTTCAATTTTATGGACAGTTACTAGAAATTCTAGAAGGCAGCATAGAGCA
Organism: Phascolarctos cinereus; assembly: GCF_003287225.1. NCBI lineage: Eukaryota > Metazoa > Chordata > Mammalia > Diprotodontia > Phascolarctidae > Phascolarctos > Phascolarctos cinereus. Next base: position 223,558,208 of record NW_027556402.1, on the reverse strand, counting down.
TGCTGGTTCCAGGATCAGGAAAACACAGTTTCAAAAATTTCCTCTGACACTTAATACCTAACAAACCTTGCACAAATAAGTTAAATTTACTAGGCCTCTATTATGTTCCATGTAAATTATAGAATTGGGCCTGACATCTCTTCCATTTCTAGATTTATAATATTATTATGTTCAAATCCTGCTTTTGATACTTACTACATGACCATACATAAACTAATTCATCCCTGTGAACCTCAGGGAATTCCTGGAGACTCTAGGTTATAGAAGGTTGCCCTTTCCATGAATTCAAAGGCCATTGATGAGACAGATCAATCAGGGGAATTGAGTGTTACAGTTGATCTAGATTTTAGTGACACGCTTGATATTTTTTTCTCTCCCATGGACAAGATGAAGAGATAACAATTAGATGACAGTGGAGTTATATGGCTTTAAGGTGACTAGACCAAAGAAAGAGTTATTATTAACTTGAGGTAAACTCAGGAGGTAGATTCTAGTGCTGAGACTCAAGGATATGTGAATGATCATGGTATTAATATTTTTTTTTATCATTTTCTTGGATAGAAGAGTAGATGGCTTGCTGATCAAATTTTCAGATGACACAAAACTAGGAGGTAGGGGTTTTGTGTATATTGGGTGATAGAGACAGGGGCCAATATACATAGACAGGCTTGAACACCAGACTGAATAAAATATGGTGCATTTCAATGAGGACAAGTTGAAAGCCATCCACTTGGATTAAAAAAAAAACAAGCCTGCAGATATAACATATAACACTATTTAACAGTATATATAAAAATAAATCTGGGAGTTTTTGTGTAGTATAATTTCAAGAGCACCATTTGGATGTGTTGGTCTAAAAATGCTACCATGACCTTAGGATGAATTAAAAAAATGCATAGTTTCTACATTGAGGGCAGAGATAGTTCTGTTACCTATTTTGATTACATCATATGTCAAGTATTGTGTTCAGTTCTGGATGCCACATTTTTAAAAAAACACTCATTAAATGAAGAGCATTCAGAAGAAAAGTCCCAGATGGTGAAGGGCCATGAGACCATAAATACTGACTGATGGAACTGGTGATGTTTAGGCAGGAGAAGTGAAGATTTAAGCAGATGAGACAGCTTCAAATACTTGAAGGCATATTATTTGGAAGAGAGATTATATTTTCTGCTTGGCTATACAGGACAGAACCAGGAACTACGGATGAAAATTGCAAAGAAACAAATTTATACTAAATGGAAGGAAAACATTTCCTAACAACAGCAGCTGTCCCAAAAGGTAAATGGTGGCTTGGGAAGAGGCTGGTGACTTTGCACAGCCCTTATCACTTAAATTCCATTCACTTGCAAGTCAAGACATCACCTTCCAGATGTCATTGGTCCATTTTGAGAACAAAGGACAAACAATAATCTTTGAGTAGTAGTAGCTGCCCCACTGGGGACCCAACTAGCCACTTGCATTTGGGCAATGCTACTTCCTTTCTTTCTTCCTTCTTTTCTTCCTTTCTCCTTGCCTCCCTCCCTCCTTCCTTCCTTCCCTCCTCTCCCTCTGTTCACATAGGGAATCATATCCTTATCTGTGGTTGCTTTGCTCAAAGGAATATAAATTTTAATCATTAAAACCTAACAAGATACCTTGGGTCTTATGGGCTACATTCCCTTTTTTTTTTCTATTTCCTACTTATTTATTCTATCATTAAAAAAAAACTGAGACAATTAATTCTTTTGCCCCATGTTTCATTTATGATATCACATATGACATCATTGTTTTAATTTATGATTTCTTTAAATACAGCACTGGAGAACCAGTCTGATAAAATCTATTGAGATTCAAATGGAGCTACTTGACTATGCCTTAAATCCAAATCACTCTGGTTCTCACTGATTGGCCAACAATAGGTCAAAGCCCAAGCCTCACCCAGTCTTTAGGTTTTGATGGCTCAGACAGAGTGTAAATAGATAGCAATTGTTTCTGTTTTGGCCAGAAACCCTTCTCCTTGCATATTGACTTTTTTTTTAAAACTAAGTAAAAGAGGCCTTTTTTTTTGCCTCATTTCTTACTAAGCCTTAATCACTGAACGGATGTTGTCTCAGACAAACTGAGACCTGGGAAAGACCTTTGCTGAAAAAGGTCAAGGTCTCCCACTGCATCTGGGGCCATCTCCAGTCATCCTGATCCATATCTAGCCACTGGACCCAGGTGGCTCCAGAGGAGAGAGTGAGGCTGGTGACTTTGCACAGCCCTGCCTCACTTAAATCCAATTCACTTATACTTCAAGACATCACTTCCCTGATGTAATTGGTCTTCTTCCAGAATGAAGGACAAACAACAACAATCACCCTCTTTCACTAGAGGTCTTAAAGGAATGAGAAGCCAAGATCACTTGTTGGACACATTGTAGAGAGGATTCTTGTTCAGATATGTGTTGGAGTAGCTGGCTTGTGAGATGTGTTCCTTCCATCTCAAAGACTGTATGATTCTATGAAGTATACACTCAAGTCAATTCAGGAGTATGATCAACACCATTTACAATTTTAAAACTGTACTACACATGCTCCATTCTTGTGACAATGTTCCAAAGCTTTCTTTCTCTTGTTTCCTTTTTCCAGCTGGTTCTTGGTTAGTTATGCTGTCATGATCTTTTATCAACACACATCCATTCAGAAGTTCTCTCTTTATTCTTTTATTTTTCAATTTTTCTTCATTACTAGATATGCTGCTTTCTACCTAGTCCATTCTTTTCTCTCCTCAGTACTTAATTTCCTTTATTTTTTTATATTTCTTCATTAATCAAAATTTTCCATTTGTCAGAAGCTGCCAATCTATCATTAGTTGTTCCTCTCTACCTCACCATCCTCCCTATTTAGGTTTGGTTGGTTTTTTTTTTCCATTGTCTTTAATCTTTATAGTGGAAATTAACCATATTTGGAGGCTGACATAAAATACCATTTTAGTTCAGGAATATATCATTGACTCATATCATTGACTCAGTTTTAGCATGCTAGTCTCTTATGAAATCCAGATTCATTGACTGGATTCTTATCCTCCTCTACTTCCAATATACTTGTCTGGATTCATGGCCACACCTTTCTCCATGGATGCTTGCCCCAATTCTTATCTAAGCCATTAAGTCTTGATTATTTAACTGGATTCTAGAACTAAAAATCTTGGCTCATCTGGTAGTGAACAGTTTGACTTCTGATATTATCTGTGATTGTGTCCCACTAATTCATCTTGACCTTTAAAGCATTCTACCTCCACCCTTTTGCCTGGTGGTAGCCTCTTAGCTTTCCCACGAGTTCCATTTTCTATTCTTATCTTTATTTTAGGCCACTCCTATACTCTTCTCTTGAGTCTTGTTCTAATGCTCCCAAGCCTGGATTCTTACCCTTTCTTTTTCTATAATTGAATGCCACTTAGAGCCCAAGCATTGACAATCATTTCTGTTTGTTTGCTTTTTAATCAAATAAACAAAACAACCACAACTGACTAATATTTTAGAATCTGGAATCATTCTCTCATTGTGTTGCCTGGTTGCTATGGAAATGGTCATTACATTTCCACTAATAAGAAACATGAGAATTTAAAAAAAAGAACTTTAAGAAACTGGGAGGAAGACTAATCACCTAATACTAGTTATCTGTGCAACATTGGTCAAGTTAGTTGTATTCTCTGGGTTTCATTTTCCTCATCTGTAGATTACATCTAAGATTCTTTCCATTTCAAACATTCAACAATTCTATGACATATTTGCCTTCCTTCTTTCCCAGTCTCTACAGTCATCTCTTTTAGTGTTTTGGCTTTCATTTTCAAATAGCAAGGCCTGATATTTCAATTCATTGTTCTTGATATGTACAGCACCTATTACAGTCTTCTACTCAAAAGTATTAACCAGTTCCTTACATGATATTTTGATATAACACAAACAGTTCACACCTGATATTTAAACTGAGTAAAGTTTTACAAAGGAACCACATCTTTTCCCCTTGGACACAATTCACTCTAATTGGTCATATTCAGATCTGATCAATACTCCTATGATGTTTTGGGAGGAGTTTATTCTAAACTATTTAGAGTTAATTTCCATAACCACAAGACAATTTTGGCATAAAGCAGGTTACTACTAAGTAATCACTGCTAAATCATAGATTTAATCACCCACTTAGACTAATTACAACTTTGCTATAGGTAATCATCTTGATTGTTTACTGGCTCTATTTTTAACTGTCTACCACTAAATAATCTGATTTTAATTGGTAAGCCATTTTTAAACACAATTATTATTAATCAACCCACAGAAAAGCTAATTGAAGTCTTTGACTAGTTGATACTATTTTAGCTATTTAGGATGAATGTTTGTATCCCAGATTTTTTTTAAAAAGAAAGGCACTTTATCCCCAAATTACCCCATATTTAGTTTGTACTATTTTTACATTTCTACATACGTACATGGTGCCTCTCCCAATAGACTGTGACCTTCTTCATGACACAGGCTGTTTTGATTTTTGCCTATGTATCACCAATAAATAGCACAGTGCCTGAAATGTAGGACCTCCTTTCAAAATGATTATTGATTGACAGAGTTACAAGGGACTGTAAGACACAGAGATTAAATAACAAATCCAAGGTCACACAAGTAGTTAGAAAGGACATAAAGGCAGATTTTAAATGGAGGGAGGGAGAGAGAGACAGAGATTAGAGACAGAGAAAAATAGAGAGTCAGAGACAGAGACAGACAGAGACAGAGAGACAGAAACATAGGAACTGCATCCTACTGCCAGCATCGAACAGTCTCTTTCTTAGTGATCTAAACAACTGAAAAAGACTGTCAAAGAAGCTCAATTCATAAAAATAATATTTGTTGTACAATAGGCCCAATTTTTCTGTATTGACCCAATATAGGCATCTCTTACATATTACATTTGTCTCCTTCATGTAGAATAAACATGAAACTGTAAAGCAAATTTCTCAAAAGAAAATTTTAGTTTTCTATTGATCTTCATCATAAAATGAGACATTTTCCCTAAGGTCATCCTCCATCCATCTTCAGGGAAGAATAAATATTAGGCTAATAAATGAGGCCATCCTCATAGCATTTTGGGAATTATGGTATATAGGAAATATTCATCCAACTATAATGCATACTGCCCCTGAATTTTTTTAAAAGAATATTGAGCCAATATCCCTTTTACTGATACTCTCCTCATTCCCTCAGTTCAACTACTGTGCTAAGTGTTGGCAATACAACAGCAACAGTAGTGACAAAAATCAAATGATTCCATATCTTCAAGGAGTTCTCAGGGCCTTGGAATTCCTATCCTGAGTCCCTTGACTAAAAACATTCATTCTTGACTCATATCCATCTGCCCCATTCCTTTAGGTACCCAAAATGTTATGAGACATTTTAACAGTAATTGTCACAATATTACATGCAATGGACACTGGTCTGAAAAGTTCTTTAGCTTGAGATTTCATTTTCCTTACAAAGAAAAAAAGTAATATAAGTGTTTGTGTGACCACTTAGTTGCTGATACATATAAGCCCTGTCTCAGAACCTTATCTCTGTACTTAACACAAACTGGTGTCAGTCTTTTTTCTTTTTTTTTGGTGGGGTAAGTGTGTGGCTTCCTATTAAATACATATTGGATCATTCTCAGCTGTGTGACCCTAATTAGAATGTGTCACTTAACCTCTGCCTGCTACATTCCCTTATCTGTAAAATGGGCACAGTAGTAGTATTTGCCACCTGGGATTGTTGTGAGAGTAAAATGAGATATTTGTAAATCATTTAAAAAAAACTTCAAGCTCTCCATTTATGGTACATCCTATCATCATCATTATTATTATTATTAATTATTTCAATTGTAATCTCCCACATCCCAGCATTTCCTCTTGGAATCTCATAATTTGCCTTATTTTTCTACAGCTCAGGGTATTCTTTTGGAACATCGTAACACAGCTTGTGCCTACATCTATACAGATGTGGGTGGACACATGTAAAGCACTTTGTAAACCTTAATGTTCTATATAAATGCTAGTAATGACAATGATAGTAGTGATGGTGGTGGTGCTACTGCTGCTGTTGGTGGTGATGGTGGTGGTGGTAGAGGTGGTAAAGGGTTTAAGTTAACAGTGTATTCTGGATATAACACAAACAGATTTTCTTCACATGAAGAATGCAAAAAAAAAAGAGGGCACATAATGAAAATAAAGAGACTAATAACCAACTAAGAGAACCCAAATATTAGGACAAAGTATGTATAATTTCCCCAAAATATATAATACCACCCAGTCATGGAGGTTCCTTCTAAAGGGAAACATATTGGGGTTGATAGGAAGATAATTCTTTTTAAAATTTTTCCTCACAATAGTATTTAATTTTTTTTCCAATTACATATATAGTTTTCAACAGTCACTTTTATAAGATTTTAAGTTCCAAGTTTTATTTCTCCCTCTCTCCTGCCTCTCTCCTCCTACCCAAAACAAGCAAGCTATATGTGTACAATCATATTAAACACAGTTTCACATTAGTCATGTTGTGAAAGAAGAATCAGAACAAAAGAGAAAAACCATGAGAAAGAAAAAATAAAAACAAAAAAGAGAAACAATAGTATTCTTTGATATGTATCTGGCTGTGGATAGCATTTTCCATCATGAGTCTTTAGGAATTGTCTTAGATCTAAGAAGAGCTAAGTCTATCATAGCTGATTATTATACAATGTTGCTGTTACTAGGTACAATGTTCTCCTGGTTCTGCTCACTTCACTCAGCTTCAGTTCACGTAAGTCTTTCCAGATTTTTCTGTAATCCTCCTGCTCATCATTTCTTAGAGTATAATATTCCATTACATTTATATACCACAACTTCTTCAGCCATTCCCCAATTGATGGGCATCCCCTCAATTTCGAATTCTTTGACAGCACAAAAAGAGCTGCTATAAATATTTTTGCACATGTGGGCCCTTTTCCCATTTTTATAATCACTTTGGGATAAAGACCTAGAAGTGGAATTGCTGGATCAATGGGTATGCACATTTTTATAGCCCTTTGGGCATAGTTCCAAATTGCTCTCTAGAATGGTCAGATTAGTTCACAACTCTACCAACAATGCACATTAGTGTTCCAATTTTCCCACATTTTCCCCAACATTTATCATTTTCATTTTTTTTCATATTAGCCAATTGGTTAAGTATGAGATGGTACCTTGAAGTTGTTTTAATTTGCATTTTTCTAATCTATAGTGCTTTAGAGCATTTATTCATATGACTATAAATAGCTTTAATTTCTTCATCTGAAAACTGCCTGTTCATATAGGAAGATGACTCTTTATCTTTTACTTAACACCCCCCTCTTCCACTGACTTACTTAGCTACTCTATGCTGCAGCTTAGATTTCTAGCCCCATTAGAAACCCATATGGTCCTTCAGACTTATAGCCCAGAAACCTTAAAGTATAGAGCATCCTTGAAAAGGAATTTTGCACTTAGGGTTGTTAGGAACTCCACTCTCCCATCCCAACAAAGCTGTGAAGCACCTATATCTCTTGGTAGCATATCAATTCTGGAGAACTTTATACGTCTCTAGGGGACTTAGAGGATTCCATTTATAGAACAAGGCCCACATTTGCTCAGGCACATTGTATTCAAGTCTTTGTTCTCCTCCAGCACGGTAGCCACAGATGTGCTCTATTTATTTTAGGAAGGCTGCCTTAGGAACTCAGGTGAAATTATAAAGGTTAAATCAATTAAACACCTCTTTCTTGCTTACTTTTCTAGCTGGGAAAGATCTGAGCATACAGGTAACAGTTACACACCTGACAGGTCAGAGCTTGGAGACAGTAATAATCAGCCTAGACATTTCCTTGCTGACTTCAAACCCAGAATTCTGTCCACCATGCCATCAGCCTCAGCCTCTGCAATGTCAGTTTACTGGTTTGTCACCATCACTGGAAGGTGAGTTCTTTGAGAGCAGACATCTTTTTTTTTCTCATTGTATCCCTAGTACTTAGCACATTCTATATATATAATAAGTGCTTAATAGATGCTTATGGACTGACTCACTCACACCACACCTGGTTCATGTTCTGCATCCTCTAAATTACCTTCATTTCTTCAGAGCTATAGGCATCTCATGCTAGGTATGGCTATGATCCCAAATTACCCCTCTTCTCCTTAGGAAGAACGCTCAAATCACAAGGAATTAATACCCCAAAGGCCTAAAACACATCCTAATATTTCCCAGGAACCAAATGCCCCTCTGTCCCAAAATCAATTACAGTAACTAGATCTTTCCACTTAAACACAAATGGATCACTAACCAATCTCTCTCCTTGGTTAACTCTCAATTACACGAAAACTTCATCCACACCATTTTCTCCAAGCACTCTACTAATGTTTCAGTATACATCATTACATACACCCATCTGTGTGTAATGTGTAGGTAAAGCTTCCAACATTAGACTCAGGAGAATATTCAGATGCTACCATATGCCTCCTAGTGAAGTTGGAGCTGCTGCTGGTGGTGGTGGTGAATTACAATATATGTTGTTACTCACTCTTCATCTAGAAACTGGCTAGAACTTTTATTTCTGGCATACTTACTACCTTCTCAGAGAATCTGTTCCAAATGTCTGCATAGTTATAGCTTTATCTACTATGGCAACCTATATCTCACATAAAAAATAGGCTTGGTTGTTACTGTGTTGTTTCAGTTGGGTCTGATTCTTTGTGACCCCACTTGGGTTTTCTTGGCAAACATACTGGAATTGTTTACCATTTTCTTCTCCAGCTCATTTTACAGATAGGGAAACTGAGGCAAACAGGATTAAGTGACTTGCCCAGGATCACACAGCTAGTAAGTGTCTGAGATCAGATTTGAACTCAGGAAGACAAATCTTCCCAACTGCAGGTCCAGCGCGCTATCCATTGTGCCACCTAGTTCCTATAAGAAGCTTAGAGTATTCATTATTTTTTTTAGGTTATACATGTGTAGTCATGCAAAACATATCCATAATAGTCACATTGGGAAGGAAAACGTGGACCAAAAAAAAGAAACTCAGGAAAAATAAAGTTTAAAAAAAAGTATGCTTCAATCTGTATTCAGACATCATCAGTTCTTCCTTTGGGGATGGACACCATTTTTCATCATAAGTCCTTCAGAGTTGTCTTGGATCACTGTACTGTGAGAATAGTTAAGTCATTCACACCTGATCATTTTGCAATATTGCTGTTACTTTGTACCCAGTGGATTTCACTTTGCATCACCACGTGCAAGTCTTTCCAGATTTTTCTGAGAGTATCCTGCTCATCATTTCTTATACTACAAGAGTTACATCATAATTACATATCACAACTTGGTTAGCCATTCCCAATTGATGGATGTCCCCTCGATTTCTAATTCTTTACCTCCAGAAAATGACTGCTATATGTATTTTTGCACATATATATCCTTTTCTTTTTTTATCTCTTTTGGGACGTAGACCTAGTATTGCTAGGTCAAAGGATATGTATAGTTTTATAGCTCTTTGGGCATAGTTTCAAATTGCTCTACAGAATGGTTGAATCAGTTCACAACTCTGCCAACAATGCATTGATGTCTCATTTTCCCATATCCCCTTCAACATTTGTCATTTACCTTTTCTGTCCTATTAGCCAATCTAATAGACTTATAAGATAGTATCTCAGAATTGTTTTAATTTGCATTTCTCCAATCAAAATGAGTTAGAATTTTTTTTCATGTGGCTATAGATAGGGTTGATTACTCCATCTGAAAACTGATTATATCTTTTGATTATTTACCAATTGGGGAATGGCTCATTTTTATAAATTTGACACAGTTCTCTATATGTTAGAGAAATGAGGCTTTATCAGACAAACTTGCTTCATTTTTTTCAGATTATTATTGCTAACTGTATTTCCCTTCATCCTATTCCTTCAACCCACATTTATTCTATTTTCTCTCTCCTTTCACTCTCTCTCCAAAAATGTTTTGTGTCTGTCTATCCCTTCCCCCAATCTACCTTTCCTTCCAACACCCCTCCCTTCTCTTATCCCCTTCTACTTTCCTCTAGGGTAAGATATATTTCTATACCCCATTGCATGTGTATGTTATTTCCTCTTTGAGCCAATTCTGATGACATTAAGGTTCACTCAGTCCCCCTCCCCTCCCTCCTCCTCCTCCTCTCCACCGCAAAAGCTTTTTCTTGGCTTTTTTATGTGAGATAATTTATCCCATTCTATGTCTCCCTTTCTCCCAGTACACTCCTCTCTTATCCCTTAATTTTATTTTTTAGATATCATCCCTTCATACTGAACTGACACCTGTGCCCTCTGTCTATATACACTCCTTCTAACTACCCTAATAATGAAAAAAGATCTTATGAGTTACCAGTATCATTTTCACATGTAGGGATGTAAACAGTTTAACCTTATGAAATCCCTTATGATTTCTATTTTCTATTTACCTTTTTATGCTCCTCTTGAGTCTTGTATTTGAAGTCAAATTTTCTACTTAGCTCTGCTCTTTTCATCAAATACACTTGAAAGACCTCTATCTCACTGAATGTCTATCCCTCCTCCCCTCACCAAGGATTATACTCAGTTTTACTGGGTAGGTGATTCTTGGTTGTAATCCTAGCTTCTTTGCCCTTCAGAATATCATATTCCAAGCCCTCTGAGCCTGTAATGTAGAAGCTGCTAAATCTTGTCTTGTCTTGACTGCTTATTATTTCTTTCTGGCTGCTTGCAATATTTTCTCCACCTGGAAACTCAGAAATTTGGCTATTATGTTCTGGAAGTTTTTATTTTGGAATCTCATTCAGGAGGTAATCGGTGGATTCTTTCAATTTCTAAGTTACCATCTGGTTCTAGAATATCAGTAGTTTCCCCTGCTAATTTCTTTAAATATGATGTCTAGGCTCTGTGGACTGAGATCCCCAGAAGTAGCTGCTGTAGATTCAGTCATTCCCAAGGACTGTTTCTGGCCTGCTGGGGCCAGGCTGTGCTGGCAGGACCTTCAATGGGCTGAGCTCCTCTCTCACCCAGGTCCAAGAGACCCTTCCTGCTGACCTTCTAAGTTGTCCCTGATGTCTCTGGGCTGAGAGGTCCAGAAACCATCACTGCTCCCAGCAATTCAGTTGCCCTGAGGCCTGTCCTCATGCACCCTGTGCTGAACTGCACTCCTCTCTCAGCGTAGTGCAAGAGACCTTTCCTGCCGACTTTCTAAATTGTCTTGGGCTGGAAATTTGCTTTACCCTGTCTTTCTGTGGGTTCTGCTGCTCTAGAATTTGTTTAGAATCATTTTTAAAGCTATTTTGAAAGGGTTTGGGGGAAAGTTCCAGTAAGTCCCTGCCTTTACTCCACCATCGTGGCTCTGCCCTGAGTATTCATTATTCTTAATGATTTTTCCAATTTAGAACTCATTTTTCTTTAGACAGTTACTCAAAATTTAGATATTCCAGTTTTAGGTAGATATTTCCTTTCATTAGAAAATAACATTGATTCACTAATTTATTTGTGGGATATTGTCATGTATTTAAAGCATGCTGAAGATCTGTTTGAAAAATAGAGGATCTGAATTTCAAACTCTACCTGTTAATAGAAAGAAGTAAGGATTCCTTCTAAACTTCAATTCTCTTACAATTTTGTTTAGGGAATCCCTTACTATTTCTGAATCTAATGTACATTTGTAAAATGGTTACAATCACAATCATACAACTTTCCTCGCAAGATTTTTGGGAGGCAAGCCCTTCTTAAAATCCAAAGCTCTGAGTTGGAGATGGCTTTCCAATTACAGAGATTTGTTCAGAGGTCATATATGTCTTTCATGTCCTTGGTATACTTCTCCACTTTTCCTGATAGCAGTAGGATGTTGTGAAGCTGTCTTTTTGTCATGGCGTTTATCCCTTTCAACCATGATTCAACATGTCTTTGTACCATGATCTTCAGTCCCTGAACCGTTAGCTGAAAGAAAAGCCTTCTCACTGAGAGCTTTCAGTTCACATAGTAGATCAAATGTAACTGGCTTCAGCACATGCTCTTGTACTGCTTTACATATGTGATTTAGCCTTGACCCAGATGTCCTATTGTTTCAGTCAGCAGCAACATTGTTTTTTTTTTTTAGCCAGATGCTGAACATCATTAGAAATGATGTTGTAAATGAAAGCCCTAATCTGTTCTTTCTACTCACAGTGGAAAAAAAAAACACCAAGCTTCTCTAAAGGCCACGCTAGGATTTACAGTTAATACAATCCCATCTCTTCGATGCAGACAGCTTTGTGTGCCAGACTACACTATAATCTTAAAATGCAAGGGTCTTTTTTTTCCTCTCACCTTTGGAAGACTAACACTCATAAATCAGAATAACCATTATTTTTATATTGAACATTCTGACTTGAGCCTTCATTTGCTCTTCTCCATAAAGACATTTGCTGATAAATCCCTAACTTTCTGATGGCAACAGATTCAAATTGCATCATTTTGGACTTTGGGATCTTGGTCTGGCTTGTTATAAAGGTTTCTTCTACCCTCCACAGAAGACATTTATCAACCTGCAACTTTACTCATGGCCATTTGTTGGGTGCCTGGGATAGAAAGGCAAAAATCAAATGGCCTTTGGCCTCAATGTGCTTCCATCCTACAGGGAAGGTAATTCACACTCAAGAAGGAACACAAAACATATTCAAAATAACTTGAATTTCAAAAGTGAGAAGGCACTATTGACTAAGAATATCAAGGAATGCGTTGGGTAGAAGGCAGTTACTGAGTTGTGCTTTAAAGGAAGGAAAGTATTATGAGAGATGGAGGTAAGGAGAGAGACTGCTCCAGGAATGTAGTAAACTTGGGTAAATATACAGAAGAATAAGATGATATACAGAAGAATAAGATGATATACCTTAGTATACATGTATGTATGTATGTATGTATATATGAACACAACCTTGAGATTTCCCCTTTTTAATACCCTTGTCTAGATATAGATATAGATATAGATATAGATATAGATATAGATATAGATATAGATATAGATATAGATATAGATATAGATATAGATATCTGCTTAAATACACACACACAGAGCTCAATTGACATTTACTTCTTGCAACTATAACTTTTTATGGTGGTGCTGGGTTGGTGAGCATGAGGAGAGAAGAGAAGTGGAATAAGGAAAACACAATCAAAATAAATATACTACCATTTTAGGTTGTGGTTCATGCCAAACATTTGGATGATAAATGATGAATATAGATGATAGTAGAGGTAATTAACTTCAATATATGGAAATATTGCTCTGTGGTGCAGTGCTGGACCTGGAGTTGGGATAATCTTGTTAAAAATTCTGCTTCAGACATATATCAGCCTTGTGACTCTGGGAAAACTCACTTAAACTCTTTTAGCCTTAGTTTTTTCAACTGTAAAATGGGGATGATAACAGTTGAACTGATCAAATGTAAAGTACTTTGCAAATCTTAAAGTGTATATTTTTATGCATATGTTTCCTGTCGTACAAACAGTTCAATAACAATTGTCTTTTGAAAGTGTTGGTTTTCTTTATGGTGGTTTTAAAGTAATATGTCCAAAATCAAAGCTTATGACTTGACTCAACCCTAAAGAGAAAGTGGTTCTCTACTTTGAACTCAGATATCTTCCTATTTGCTTATGGTTCCAGCAGCTGTAAGATAGAAAGAAATATCTCCTACTGGGCGAAGTAGGAGGTATAGGGGATAGTAGTACTGGATTTCAGTCAGGAAGATGTGAGTTTTGACCTTGCCTCTGACATTTGCAAGCTGTGTGACCCTGGTCATTTTTTAACTTCTCTTTTTGCCCTCAGCTTTCTCATCCGTAAAATGTGTATAATAATAGTGCCTACCTCACAGGGTTGTCGTGAGGACAAAATGAGACAACCTATATGGCTCTTTGCAAACATTAACATGTTATAGTAAATGATGATGATGATGATGATATACATCCAAATATTTTTAACAGTATTTTTATGGTAGCAAAGAACTGAAAACAAAATCGTTGGCTAGCAATTAGGGAACAGCTAAATAAACTATGATGCATCAATATAATGTGATATTCATATTGTAATGATGGATATGAGAATAGATAACACATGTGAAGACATACAAAGTGATACAAAGTTAAGTAAGCTGAACTCATTAAACAATACATAAAATGACCACAACAATGTACATGGAAAAAATGAAAGATGAGTAACTATGATGGCTAAGTTTATACCTGCAGAATACATGAGAAGATATACATCTTTCCCTTCATTACAGAGGTGAGGAACTATGGTGGGAATTATTATGCATACCATGAGATACCGCTGATAGGTTGGACAGTTTTCTGAAGTTTTCTTTCTCAATGCTTTACCCTATCCTTTGTTTCACTCTTCCCTCCTTCCTCCACTTTGCTCTTCCCTCTTCCCTTCTATTCCCCTCCCTACCTTCCTCACTCTTCCTTTCTCCTTTTCTTTCTTATTTTCTTCCTATAAAATGAGAGAGTTGAGCTAGATGACCTCTCAGGTCCCTTCCAACTTTAAATCTATGATCCTACGATGTAAAAACAAAATTTACCAGCAAATAAAAGCAATACATTGATGGTAAGCATTAATCTTTCAAAGATGATACAGGGTTTTTGAATCAGAAGACATTTGTTGATAAAAAAAAAAATCTCTAAGGGACATTTCATCTAGCCCCTATGTGAAACATGAATTCTCACTGCAACTTTCAGAATAAAAGGTAGAAATTAAACATTTACCTGAACCTCACACTGCTTCTTTCTCTAAAGATCTAGACAACAGAACTGGTGTTTCCTCATGATGACAACCCCCTGCAAAATCCACAGTCAATCAAGACAGATTCAGTTATGTTCATTCTACTCACCACGGCAGGGAAATATATTCATTTACTGTAGAAAGGTTTTCAATAATAAGAGATTCAAATCAACAGAAGTCCCACACTTAAGCAACCACTAATCAGAAAATGTGGTAAGCCCAGATTCTCTCCATCAAATAGGAGTTTTATTGCACTTTTATTTCTGCCTAAAGGTGTGTTGATGATTCATTAAAGAGAAAATGAATAGGGCATTTGGGAAATACAAAGCGTGAGTACTGATTTGGAAAGAAGAATCCCATAAATTCAATAATACTCAATTCAACAAACATTTCTTAAGCATCTAATATATACAAAGCATCACGTGCTTTGGAAATAAAGTAAAAAAACCAACCAAACAAAAATTCCCACAGAGAAAAGGTCTTGCCCTCAAGGAGTTTACCATCTACCAGGGAAGAGAATACCTACTTAAACAAATGAATGAAATAATTACAGGAGGGAAGGGACACTAACAATTGGGAGGACAGAGTAAGATGGCATGATGGAAGTAGCCTTTGGATTACAGATATACTACCAACCACTACACAGCTACCAAATGCAAAGACTCAAGACTCAAGCTCATTCTTTAAGTTTTATGCTTATACTCAGCAACTTCTAAGTCACAAGAAGGAAAGCAAGTGGAAAGATGAAAGACAATAAGAGTCCTGGGAAATTCAGCCCCATATCCCTGACAATGATTTCCTCACTTGCCTGTTACATTACTCTTTATTATTATTAATGATAAATCTTAAAGTACTATATAAATGTGAATTACTATTATTATCGTTATTATCATATCCTCTGTGTATCATTAATGCATTAGCACTCTACAGAATTCACGATTAAGAATAATCAGATTCATGTCATACTGCACAGTATTGTGCTTTTAGTGAATATCTGCCATTTGTCTCTAAGGCATAATGGGTCTGGAAATTATTTACACTAGGGTTATGTTACCATTAAATCAATTTTATTCAAATCAAATGTCTTGCTGGTTCATAGTCCTGGAAATTCTCCTAATCCTATTCCCATTCTTTCAACTGATTTCATTTCC
The DNA here is from genome assembly GCF_003287225.1 of Phascolarctos cinereus. Classification (NCBI taxonomy): domain Eukaryota; kingdom Metazoa; phylum Chordata; class Mammalia; order Diprotodontia; family Phascolarctidae; genus Phascolarctos; species Phascolarctos cinereus. Next base: position 223,542,278 of record NW_027556402.1, on the reverse strand, counting down.
CTCATTAGAGGTATTCCTCATTATAGTTTCCACCCCCTCCCCATAACAGACTGCATCCTGTGTTACAAAAATGCCCAATAGTCCAATTTATTTCCATCTTCATTGTTTGGGCCCCAATCAATGCCATGAACTCAACTGTCAGCCAGCTTATCAGCCAACTAGCTTTTCTCACCAGAGAAAACAGGGAAAAAGAATGAATAAAAAATGAAAGTAGTTCAATGGAAAGAGAGCCCCAATTGCTCAGGTCTGCCTAGAAATTCAACCCATGCACAGAACTGGCTGTGTCTTTGGGAGAGCTGACAAACTGCCTTAGCAGTAAACACATATCATGTCAGAAGATGGCAGTAAGGGAATAGCAACAGAAGTAGATTCAACGTTACTGCATCTCTGGCTTCAAATAAATATGCTCAGGGGCTCAGCAAGCGTTTGGTTGTTTTTATTTCTAAGAAATCTAGTATCTTGCATTTTGTGGATGACACAGAAACCATTTCCACAGTAGCCAGAAGAAAGAGTCAGCCTGGATAGCAGGTGATGACAATGTGATTACTATTTAGTTAAGGCAATTGTAGATGTTCTTTAAACAATATTAATGACAGTAGCAGTAGTGGTAATAATAATAACTAACATTTATATAATGTTTTACATTTGGGGATGAATTTGCATTCATTATACCTTATTTATGCTCACAAATATGGAGAGAGAGTGAATAATTTTCCTAAACAATATAACTGAAAAACATACTAAATAAAGTATGAACTATTAGAAAACCTGTGAAATCAATCCTATAGGCATGATTGTCCACATGTTACATGTGTATGCAGTGAAGATCAGAGAAGTTTAGTGACTCTCCTGGGATCACACAGTTAATAAAGCATTAGAGGAGAGATATAAAGCCAAATCAGTAAAACTCCAGTCCAGGACTCTGTCTACTCCACCATGTTATCTTGAAATAACGAGCAAAATGTGATATAATGAAACAACAGAAGGTATATTAACTTTCTTTCAATTCTTTCAATCAGATCTATGATTTTATTGATACAGACAGCTCTTGGTGAGGAAACTCTCTACCAAAGCAAAGAGGTGATTACTCTTAATTTATTCTCTTAGACAATGACTTGGGCATTGGGAACTTAAATGATTGGCCTGGGGTCAAATAAATAGTATGTCACAGGTGGGACCCAGGACTTCTAGAATTCAAAGGATATCCACTTCCCACTCTGCCGTGTGATGCCATTTGTAACACTGTTTATAACTTTTCATCATTCAACTTCAGGTTAGTTAAGTGTAATAGAAATCTTATATGTTAATTCAAGCAATTATTCAAAGAATAGTATTAATTATTCAGTACTCTTGATTTTCTATCTGCTTTTCCTACCATTTGGTATAACTTCTCATGCTGGACAAGAAACAGGAATTTATCAGTTTTGGGGTGCTTATAATTAGCCCTGCATCACATAAATGTTTTTCTGTACTACTCAAAACAAGAAAAATGTACTCTGACGTGACCATCAAATTTCTGCTTCAGAAGACGATGTGTCCACGGGACAACAAAACATCTGGATAAAAAGGAGGAAAGGCAATTAAATTGTAGAAGTTAAGAAAATAATTAGCAATGATCACTCACTTATACATTCTAAGAAGTTACAAAATATAACAGAAAGAGATGATTTGTAAAAATATAAATTATCCAAATGGACACAAAAGGAAATAAATAATTTAAACAGTCCAATCTTGGAGGAAGATATGAAAAGTTCATCAAAAATTTACTTCATGGGAAAAAGATACAAAAAATCCTTGAACTAGACAGATTTATAGATGAACTCTTTCATGTTTTCTAAGAACAAATACTCTATATTATATAAATTATTCATAAAATTAGATAAAGATGGTGATTCCCAGTACTTTTTAAGAGACAATTACAGTGCGGCTATTAAAACCTAGTAAAAATAATATTTAGAAAGCAAATTCTAGGTTAATTTTCCTAACAGAAATTCAAAATTTCTACATGAAGCACTAGTTATTAGAAAATTACAATATACATTCATTCATCATTGCAAAGAAGCTCTTAATGTTTGTTTAACATCAGAAAACCTTTGATTATAATGTGGCATGTGTTCAAAAAGTCCAAAAACGGCAAAATACCAATTGAGAAAAAAATCAAATAGCCACCCATGACAAAAGAATTCAAAATAATACAAAATGTATATATATGAAAGAGAGAGAGAGAGAGAGAGAAAGAAGAGAAGAGAAGAGAAGAGAAGAGAAGAGAAGAGAAGAGAAGAGAAGAGAAGAGAAGAGAAGAGAAGAGAAGAGATTATTTTTTCAACATATTTTTAAAAAATACTATGGCAAGACAATAGCCCCAAAAATGGAAAAAAAAACTTGTAAGCATTTCCACAAAAAAACAAAACAAAGCAAAAACACCTGGGACAAAACAAGCAGACCCACTTTTCTTGTTTTTACATTTCATAGTAATGGAAATTCTAGCAATTGCCAAGATGGCAGGAAAGAAAAAAAAAACAGAATGACTAGTACTGGAAATGAAAAAAAAAACCAAAAACATCATTATCAAGAAATTACATAATAGTATAACTAAAAACAATTCAAATGTCTCTGAGAAAAGAAAACAGATTCAATAAATTAGTTCAATTAGGTCCTAAGATATAAAGATTTATACCACATGAACCCTTTGCATTTTATTTACTAGCAATAAAGATGATCAAAACATCAAAAGAAAGATTCCAATCACTATAACACTCAAAAATTGTGAAGGTTTGTATATCAGAACATCACCACTGATTACAACAACTACACAAAGAAATTTACCAATATAAATCAATTGTCAACATAAGAGACCAAAGGAATCTAATGATCACTCCATTTAGCAACCACCTCATCTACTTGTCAAGTTGTGATTGCAGATAAGTTAAAAATCTTTAGAACCCCAAACCATCTGTAAAATCTTAGAGAGCAGTAGTATGATAGCTTCCTTTTATAAAGGGCTTTAAAATCTGCAAAGCACTTGAGACATATTTATTTCATTTTACCCACAAAACAACCCTGTAAGGTAGGTGCTAATTATCATGAGTGTTAATTTTGGTAGATGAGGAATACTGTAGTCTCATAAAACAGGGAAAAGTAATGAATCATTCTAAGAGTATTAAGATGTGAAATTGGAAGCAAAATAAACATGCAAAATGGAAAAGATTTATAAAAAAAAATATAGCAAACTATTTTCTCCATCAAGACATTTTGTCCTTGAACATGTGTCCTCTTAACAGCACAATTCAATGTCAAAATGGAGAAAGTGGAAATGTCAGTTAAGAAAACAAAAATGGAAAAAAAATAGTAACTGGGTTAGATTAAGTTTCATTAGGTATCACAATTTGAAGGTTTTATTCTCCAAGTATATGAAAGAAGAGAGGCTACAAAATACTTGGACAAATCTTGGAAATGACACCACTTATCTCCTCCAAATACCAACCAGAATACTATAAGTAATTATTGATCCATATACTGACTTTTCCACTGACATAAAATTTTATAAAGATAACCTACACAGATGGGCAGCAAGGAGGTGCAGTGGGTAGATTGCCAGGCCTGGATCAGAAAGATCCATCTTCTTGATGAATATGGCAAATCTAGCAATTCTGGCCTTAAACACTTACCAGCTGTGTGACCCTGGCCAAGTCACTCAACCCTTTTTGACTTAGTTTCTTCATTTGTAAAATGAAGGTGGAGAAAGAAATGACAAACCACTCCAGCATCTTTACCAAGGAAATCCCAAATAGGGTCACAATGACTAGGACATAACTGAAACAACTCAACAACAAAAAAACTCCTCAAGCATCAAGGTGACCCTAGATGAAAGTTTCAGAAGAGAACATGCTGGCTTTCACAACGCTATTCCACATCTAGGCATTGACACACTTTATTGAAAAACATAGAGAATAAAGATTAACTGCTCTTATTATTTTCCTTTAATCATAAAAACAAGTTTTTGAGTTGGTAGTACAAAACAGTAAATTAACAGCTCTACTCTAACCCATTGCTTCCCAAGCCTAAGTCAATACCATACAAGATAGTTTGAAAGACATAATTCAGATAAATATACTCTACAATCCTCTGATTACCAATATCAAATAAGCAATGGAATAAGGGGATGGAGACTCACTAACAGGACAGACACACACACACACACCCTGCAAATGAGCAAGGAACCAAAACTGAACAAGAGGAAGAGAAGTGGCTAGATCACCCTTATGAATTACAAAATGTTTTTAATGGCTCCAAGCTTCTCCCTAGAATAAAGGCTCACCTTTTAAACATCAGCATTCTCCTGGTGCAATCATATGGTTGTGAATCAAATAAAATTATAATCTTCAAGGATGTTAAGTCGAGAAAGAGCCAAATAGAAATTGAGAAGCACATTAGATGCATCAATGAGGTGTAACATAGTATGAACAAGGAATCATGATGACATGGTACATAGGAAGCCTTCAGAGAAACGTATGGCTGGAGGGAAAAAGAGTTCAGTCCCATTGTGAAAAGAGGAACAACTGATGAACAGTTTGGCCAGCATGTTAAAAAGTTTATCCCTCTATTATGAAAAGAAAATAAGGAATATCCCTAATTCAGTAGATGAATCTCTCTTGTGGGTATATGAGAGTACATGCCCTTAAGGATGAGCACCATAAGTGGGTTGGAATCATCATTGTTGGAGTAAGTGAACACATTATGAGATCACAGAACTTTTGAAGTATTGGAGTAGATTACCTGGAAATATGCTGAACCTGCACAAGGCCAATTACAAAACTATAGAGATGTAGTTGAAGGAATAATGTGATAGTTGGAGAGATATTTAATGTTAGTGTAGTAAAAATGAATACTTCTCAAATTATTTTAAATGTTGATTACAATGTTTATCCAAATACTAAGTGGTTTCTTTATAGACATCTATAAAAGTCATACTGAAATTTAGATAAAAAAAAAGAGCAAGAGTATCCAAGTAATGCTAGCGTAAGGGACCTCATAAAGCTAGTCTTACCTGATCATATTAGAAACATGTCGCAAAGTTTTTATTATCAAAAGTTTTTATTATTGACCAAAAATAAAGAAAAAGTAGGATCATAAAATACACCACCAGATGCCCATCCATATGCATGCAAAATATTAGTGTTTGTTAAACCTAAAGATTTTTTTTAAATGAGGAAGAGAAATATTGATTTAAGAAATGTCCTTGGGAAAACTGATTAAAAGTGTGGCAGTAAATAGATTTGTATCCATACCTTATGGCATGCATCTTAGTTAATTCCACTTGGATTATATACAAATTTTAATTAGGGAAAAGAGAGAATAAAATCAAATATTCTAATTTTATCAATTTTAATGAGGGTTCTTATTTTTGTCTTTCTATTCTGCAATTAAAAGGAATTTTTAAGGGGTGAGGCAGAGGGGCTTGACTATCAGTCAATCAGCTGAGTGTTAGACACACAGAGATTAAAACAAAACAATTCCTGTTCAGAAGGACTTTACATTTCATCAAAGGATATAACATATATATATGTAGTATTAGATATTATATTATTATATTAATATATATAATATAAATATATATCTTAATATTATATATATATCGATATATATATATATACAGTACAAAAAGAATGAATATATGATTAAGGATGAATATTTATTATGAAATCATTGTTATCTCTTGAGATATGCTTGACCATATTAGTAATCAAAGACATGAAAATTAAAACAACTTTGAGTTATCAACTCACATCCATCAAACTGTAAAAATAATAAAAAGAAATTCACTTTCATGCTGGTTGAGTTCTGGATAGATACAAAAATTAATTGTTGGTGGAAATAAACATAAACATTTTTAGAGAGCAACCTGGAAGTACACAGTAAAGGTTATCCAAAAAAGGTATAATGTACTTTGGTATAATTATCACACATTCTGAAGTATTCTGAAAACATAAAAGAAAGTTATCTTCTCAAAGATTTTTAGTGTATGTGTATATGTGTGTGTGTGTGTATGTGTGTGTGTATTTGTTGTTGTAACTGCCAACAACTGAATTGGATTCAATGTCCAACAAGAGAAGAATGGTTGAATAAATTACAGTAGTTCTATAAAGAACAATGTTGAAAGTCTTAAAACCCTGATAAACAAAATAACAAAAGATGACTCCAGAAGACCAATCATAAAACATGCTACTTACCTCCTATTAGGGAGATGATGGACTTGGACAGTAGAATGACATGCATAAATTTTTTTGGACATGGCTGACATGGGAATTTATTTTTACTTAACTATGCATAATTGTTTGAAGAGTTTCCTTTTTTTATTGTGAAGGGGATATCAAGAAGAGAAAATCAACTAGTATTAATTGAATATGATAAATGTGATTAAAATAGTGTTAGTTTAATGCAGTGAAAAGTAAGAGGAACAAATTATAATCTGAAAAGATTTTTATCAAATACTGCAAAGTGAAGAAAAGCAGAACGGAATACACATTATCAGTGGAAACAGGAATGAAGATGAATGGGCAATGAATCTTGAAGGAAACTGAGAGGACATGACTGAAAACCATTAACTACTTTCTTAATATTTATAGTAATTTTAGAAGTAAATAATTACAAAGTAAACTGCAATGTAGGATAGTGGATATAGGGATAATACTGGGATGTAGAAAACCTGGACTAAAGACCTGCTTTTGGCTCATAATAACTCAGTACCCTACTCAAAGCTTATTAAACTTTTGTTCCACTCATGACCCCTTTTCCGTTTTGACACCACTCATTGGCATCGTGTGGTGAGAGGACATGCCCAGTACAAACTGCGCACAGAACTAAGGCTGTAGTGAAATTGAGAGATGCAACCTCAGCAAGCACTGCCAGAAACACCTCAGATTCATTATATCTTTGATTTTTAATTAATTTTTGATCATAGTGTGTTCAGAAATCTTCTACTCCCTGTTGCCAAATTTTTCATGACCCCAAATGAGGAGGCTGCAACCAAGCTGTGGCCTAGGCAATAGGCTATGACTAATTTATAGGTAAATCGACATTTTTTCTCAGTGGAGAGACTGTCCATCACTGTACTTGCCTATCATGATGAAATTTCCCACTGGGGTCCTTTCCTTTCCAAAAAAAATGTTATGTCATGCTTAGTTTTATCTTTTTTTTTTTTATCATTTTTTAAATTATTTCTCACGCCTCCCCCCATCCCAAGATGGTATGCATTCTGAATATCCCTTCCCCTGGTCTGCCTTCTCTTCTATCTCTCCCCTCTCCCTTCTCTTATCCCCTTCCCCTTGTATTTTACTGTAGAGCAGGATAGACTTCTGTACCCCATTTCCTGTATTTCTTATTTCCCAGTTGCACGTGAAAACACTTTTTTTAAAAAACATGTGTTTTTAAAACTTTAGGTTTCAAATTTTCTCCCTTCCTCCCTCCCCACCCACCCTCATTGAAGAGGCAAGCAACTCAGTATAGGTTGTACATGTGCAGTTATGCAAAACACTTCCTTAGTAGACACGTTGTGAAAAACTAACTCTATTTCCCTTAATCCTATCCTGCCCTCCAATTTGTTCTATTCTTTCTTTTGACCCTGTCCCTCTTCAGAAGTATTTGCTTCTGATTACCCTCTTTCCCAATCTGCCCTCCTCTCTATCATCCCCCTGCTCTCTTGTCCCCTTGTCCTCCTATTTTCCTGTAGGGTAAGACAGATTTCCATACCCAATTGAATGTGTATGTTATTCTCTCCTTAAGCCAAATCCGATGAGAATAAGATTCCCTCATTCCCTCTCACCTTCCCCTGTTTCCCCTCCACTGTAAGAGCCTTTACTTTTCTTTTTTTTTGTGAGATAGTTTACCCCATTCTACCTCTCCCTTTTCTCCGAGTATCATCCTCTCTCATCCCTTAATTTTATTCTCCAGATATGACCCCTTAATCTTCACTCACCCTGTCTTCCCTCTATCTATCTATCTATATGTATATACATACATTTTTTTTCCCTTCAACTACCCTAATACTGACAAAGTTCTCATGAGTTACAAATATCATCTTTCCATGCAGGAATGTTAACAGTTCAGTCTTAATAAGTCTCTTATGATTTCTCTTTCCTGTTTACCTCTTCATGTTCCACTGGAGTCCTGTATTTGAAAGTCAAATTTTCTGTTTAGCTCTGGTCTTTTCATCAGGAATGCTTGAAAGTCCTCTATTTCACTGAATGACCATTTTTTCCCCTGAAGGATTATACTCAGTTTTGCTGGGTAGGTGATTCTTGGTTGTAATCCTATCTCCTTTGCCCTCCGGAGTATTATATTCCATGCCCTGCGGTCCTTTAATGTAGAAGCTGCTAAATCTTGTGTTATCCTGATTGTGTTTCCACAGTACTTGAATTGTTTCCTTCTGGCAGCTTGTAATATTTTCTCCTTGACCTGGGAACTCTGGAATTTGGCTATAATATTTCTAGGAGTTTTTCTTTGGGGATCTCTTTCAGGAGGAGATCTGTGGATTCTTTCAATTTCTATTTTGCCCTCTGGTTCAAAATATCAGGGCAGTTTTCCTTGATAATTTCTTGAAAGATGATGTCTAGGCTCTTTTTTTGATCATGGCTTTCAGATAGTCCAATAATTTTTAAATTCTCTCTCCTGGATCTATTTTCCAGGTCAGTTGTTTTTCCAATGAGATATTTCACATTGTTTTCTAATTTTTCATTCTTTTGGAATTGTTTTACAGTGTCTTGATTTCTCATAAAGCCACTAGCTTCCAATTGCTCTATATTCTAATTTTTAAGGAAGTATTTTCTTCAGAGTCTTTTGGACTTCCTTTTCCATTTGGCCAATTTCTTTTTTAGGGCATTTTTCTCCTCATTGGCTTTTGGACCTCTTTGCCATTTGGGTTAGGCTGTTTTTTAAGGTGTTTTTTCTTCAGTATTTTTTTTGGGTCTCCTTTAGCAAGCTGTTGACTTGTTTTCACGATTTTCTTGCATCACTCTCATTTCTCTTCCCAGTTTCCTCTACTTCCTTACTTGCTTCTCAAAATCCCTTTTGAGCTCTCTTAAGGCCTGGGACTGATTCATCATTTTTCTGGAGGCTTTGGATGTAGGAGCTTTGATTTGTTGTCTTCTTCTGGTTGTATATTTTGATCTTCTTTTTCACCAAAGTAAGATATAGTCTGACTCTTTTTGCGCTTCTTGCTCATGATCGGCCAATTACTTGAGTTTTAAACTCCTTGTTAAGGTAAGAGTCTGCTTCCAATGTGGAGAGTGTACTGTCCCAAGCTTCAGGGGTTTGTGTAGCTGTTTTCAGAGATACTTGTAGGGACCTGTAAATTTTCAGTTCTTCCAAGGTGGTATGATAAGGGGCGAGGTGTTTACTCCTTTCCTGGCCTGTGACCACATGTATTCCTTTCTGTCCTGTAACTGTGAGGAGGGGTTCTCTCCACAGCCACTCCAACCTCTACCATGCCAGCGTTCCTCCTCACCCCAGCACCGCCACCCAGAACTGTGACCCAGATCCACACACGGGCAAAGCAAGAGATTCCTGCTTCAGCACATGCAAAGAGATCCCTGCAATCCCTCTCTGATCAGCCACTGGATTCCCCCTCAGTCTGTGGGCCAGAAGCTCAGGAAGCAGATGCCCCGCCCCTCCCCGGGCCAGGCTCTTGGGGAATGGAGCTGAGACCCTGCCTTCCTCTCTGACCAGGGACAGAAACAGACTTTTCCCACTGACCTTCTAAGTTGTCTTTGGCATTAGTGGATTGAGGAGTCTGGAAACCTCCACAGCTGCCCGTGACTCAGTCCTCTGAGGCCTGCTCCTGGTTTGCTGCGGTCTGCGCGCCCATGCTGCGCTCCCAGCCTGGCGCGATACAACTTTCTGATCAATCATCCAGGTTGTCTTGGGCCAGAAATTTGTTTCACTCTGTCTTTTTGTGGGTTCTGCTGCTTCAGAATTTGTTTAGAACCATTTTTTATGAGTATTTGGAGGTGTTTGGGGGAGAGCTCAAGCAAGTTACTGCTTTCACTCTGCCATCTTGGCTCCACCCCCTACTTTCAAGCATTCCTGATGAAAAGACCAGAGCTTAACAGAAAATTTGGCTTTCAAATATAAGAGTCAAGTGGAACGTGAAGAAGTAAACAGGAAAGAGAAATCATAAGAGACTTATTAAGGTTGGACTCTTTACATCCCTGCATGGAAAGATGATATTTACAAGTCATGAGACTTTTATCAGCATTAGGGTAGTTGGAGAAAAAAAATTATATGTATATATATAGATAGATAGATAGAGGGCACAGGGTGAGTTGAAGATTACGGGGTCATATCTAGAGAATAAAATTACAGGATGAGAGAAGATCATACTCGGAGAAGAAGAAAGGGAGAGGTAGAATGGTGTAAATTATCTCACACAAAAAAATGAAAAGTCTCTTACAGTGGAGGGGAAATGGGGGAATGTGAGAGGGAATGAGTGAATCTTATTCTCATAGGATTTGGCTTACAGAAGGAATAACATACACCTCCAATTGGGTATGGAAATCTGTCTTACCCTACAGGAAAATAGGAGGACAAGGGGACAAGAGAGAAGGGGAATGATAGAGAGGAGGGCAGAATGGGAAAGAGGATAATTAGAAGCAAATACTTCTGAAGAGGGATAGGGTCAAAAGAAAGAATAGAGTAAATAGGAAGGCAGGATAGGATTAAGGGAAACAGAGTTAGTTTTTCACAACATGTTTACCAAGGAAATGTTTTGCATAACTGCACATGTATAACCTATATTGAGTTGCTTGCCTTTTCAATGAGGGTGGGTGGGTAGGGAGAAAGGGAGAAAATTTGAAACCTAAAGTTTTAAAAACACATGTTTAAAAATAATGTTTTCACATGCTCCTGGGAAATAAGAAATACAGGAAATGGGGTACAGAAGTCTATCCTGCCCTATAGGAAAACTGAAGGAGAAGGGGGGGGAGAGATAGAAGAGAGGACAGACTAGGGGAAGGGATATTCAGAAGGTGTGCCATCTTGAGATGGGGGGAGGGATGAGATGCAGTGAAAATTTGGAACTCAAAATCTTGTGGAAGTAAATACTGAAAACTAAAAATAAATAAATTTATATTAAAAAAATAAAAAAATACATCTTTAAAAGAATAAAGTCAATAGTAATTTATTGATCATCTATTTTTCATCTTTCCCTACAATAGGCATTGTGAAAGTACAAAAGAAATCTGACACCTAGTACCTGCCCACCAGAGACTTTTAGTCTAGTTAGAGAGACAAGACACCAATATAGGAAATAATTCTAAGTATCATGTTTGTTTCATAAAAGTTAAATATAAACATCACTTTCCATAACAGAAAGTTTGAGATTGATGTGGCTTATGTGGTAAAGAGCTAGATATCTATTATTTTGTAATTTGAAATTTGGACAATTTGCTAAATTTAAAACTTTTATCATCTGTATGACTTTGCATGGGAGCGACCTATTTGAAGCTCAGTGTTATGTCCTGTTGTCAGGTTTTGAAAATAAATTATAAGGTAGTTACTAAGTAAATGGGAAAAAAGTGATATACTGTGAATTGGTGGCTAATTCCATGTTCAGTTGATTGCCTATGGTTTAAGGTGCATGTTACTGAGCACTGCATGGAATAATTAAGAACTGGCTTTATATTCTGAAGGTGCATTAGGACAAAATTCGATTGAAAGAAGGCAATTTTTAAAGTAGGTGGCATTTTTTTTTGCAGAAGATTATCTTCTTGGTTTATACCTGACAAGATTGGACTAGATTATCTCCAATTACCTTTCAATTCCCAAATTCCCCTGCCTCTTAGCACAGCTGCAATCCAATTCTGAAACTGTTCCCCAGGTCACCGATCCAGCATACGTAACAGGTATTCAATAAACATCTGATGAAGAAAAATAGGACAATGGAAATGGTTATAACCATAGAGATGAAGGAACATCATCATCCATCCAGTATAAAGCAGTGAAGGAACTGAAAGATCCATGTCATTATAACTACCTGATTCACCATTTCTAGACAATGACAGGATAAAAGTAGACAAGTCATGTTCTTCAATTTTTCCAGTAACACAAATCTGGAACAGTTAACTATCACATCAAATGACAGAATCAAATCCACACCCCCAAATCAATAAGTTTGAGTGAATATACACTAAGATTAAATTTAAAAGGAATAATTTGGCATTTTTACTCTTAGGTACAAAACATCAACCACACAAATCCAGGACGGGGGATACTTTGCTAAGCAGCTGTTTCTGTAAAAAGAATTGATAAAATAAATGGATTATTCTGTAAATTCAATATGAGTCAGTGGTCAGCATGGCAAGAATATTATATCTGGAGACTGAGGTTTTTGGTTTAAACTCTAGCTTTGCTTCTTGCTACTTAGATGCACACTTAATTTCTTCAGTCTTCAATTTCCTTACCTACAAAATGAAAGTGTTGGACAAGATGATGTCTGCTTTTTTTTTTTTCAATTTTTGGATCCACGAATGAATCAAATTAATATAAAAAACTGACTTAACACTTACCATGTGCCAAGTACTTACAAAAATGGAATATATGTCACCATTTTTTTAAGTTACTTAACCCCAATAAGCCTCAGTTGCTTATTTTGTTAAATGGTCATAAAAGTGCTTACTTCAGAAAAGTGAGGAAAAAGTGAAATAATGTATACATAGTTTTTTTGCAAACTTTAAAGTGCTATATACATAGGCATTACTGTGGGCAGATTATGACACAGTGATAAAAGTAGTTAACATCATCTTTGGCTTCATTAATGGAACTTCAATGCTTGTGGTAAGTAAAGATATGATTTTACTATTGTATCCAGAGGGGCAGACAATATCCAAAGCACTAGGTGGAGTTCCAGGTTCCACATTCCAGAAAGGATACTAGCAAGCTGGAATAGTAAATGGGAAGGGAGAATAGCATAGTGAAAAGAATATTGCATTTAAAATCATATCTATCTGAATTTTGGCTCTTGACACAGGCACATAGCTAAGTGAAAATGAATTTAATTTTCTGAGTCTCAGCTAGCTCATCTAGAAAATGGGAATGATAAAACTTATAATGCCTTCCTCATAGCATTATTGAGCGGTGAATGATTTACAGAACTCAAAATACTATATATCTGTGAACTATTATAATTATCAGGAAGGGAGTGACAGGGATAGCGAGGAAACTACACACTAAAGCATATGGGCTTATATGCCAGGAAGTAGGAATGGTTATTCAGCTAAAGAGACAGACTCTCACTATACGGACATAATTATAGAACACTTTTCACACAAATAAAGACAGATCTAAATAATTGGAAAAATACTAATTGTTTATGGGTAGATTGAGTCAATATAATAAAAATGACAATTCTATCTAAACTAATTTACTTATTCAGTGCCACATAAACCAAACTACCAAAAATTATTTTGTAGAGCTGAAAAAATAATAAAATTCACCTGGAAAATCCAAAAGTCAAGAACATCAAGGGTATCAGTTAAAAACAATGTGAAGGAGGGGAGCCTAGCAGTACCAGATCTCAGACTATATTACAAAGTGATAATCATCAAATAATCTGGTATTGGCTGAGAAATAAAGTGTCCAATCAGTAAAATAGATGAGGTACACAAAACATAGTAGCCAACAGCGATAGTAATCTAGTGTTTGAGAAACTCAAAGATCCAAGCCTTTGGGAGAAGAATTCATTATTTGACAAAAATTGCTGGGAAACCTGGAAAGCAGTTTGGCAGAAACTAAACATACACCAACATCTCACACCATATACCAAGGTAAAGTCAAAATAGGTACATGGTTTAGACATAAATAGTGATACCATAAGCAAATTAGGGGTACATGGAATAGTTTACTTGTCAGACCTATGGATAATGGTAAAATTTATGATCAAAGGAGAGAGAAAGCATTATGGGAGGTACAATGGACATTTTTGCTTAAATTAAGTATTTTTTCTGTACAAACAAAAACAATGCAACCAAGATTAGAAAAAAAGCAAAAAACTGGAGAAAAAAATTACAGAAAGTTTTTTTTTTCTGATAAAGGCCTCATTTCACAAATATATAGAGAACTGAGTCAAATTTAATAGAATACAAGTCATTCCCCAACTGATAAATGGTCAAATGATATGAATGAACAGTTTTTGGAAGAAGAAATCAGAGCTATACATAGTCCTATGGAAAAATGTTCTAAATCACAATTTATCAAAAAAATGCAAATTAAAACAACTGAGCCTAAAAATTGAGTATCAAGGTTGTTTTTATTTGCTTGTTTTAGTTTTTGGTCAAAACATCCATTTTCCAGGCCCTTAAAGAATAACAAACCTGAGATCAGGGTCACCATAAATCATTCTACAGTAGGAAAAGTCCTTTCAAGTGAAAGGAATAAAAATAATTTGCCATTATGGAAAACAATATGTGCTCTGAGGCAGAATACCCAAATGAATTCCTTTTTATGGTTTTGCAACAGGACACAAATATTCTCTCAACACTAACAGGACATGATACAAAGTCATTAACACTAAGAACACACATCAATCATTTAGAGGTACAAGAAATAAACACTTATATCACAATATTGTAAGCATCAGGGCTAAAATACACACAGATTATCTGCTTATCAGATTATCAATCACATTGGGCTGGGAGGTAGGACCTTTGGGTTTTGATAATTTACTAGTTTAAGATTCTGGACTTCAGGCTCTTCATTTGGAAAAAGAAAGTTTTAGACTCAAATATCTCTTCCTTCTTGCTTACATAGTCCAAGAACCTCTGAATCATTATTGGTCCAGAATAAATGAGTAGCTTGAATTCTAGAGATAGGAAGGTTGAGACAGGAAGCTCTATGGTATCATGAAGAGCATCAGGCTTAGAGTTAGGGAAAAGGAACAGTCAGGGAATGTAAGTATGTTCCTGGGCACCAAGTTGTATGTGAAAACCTAACAATCACAGTGGTCTAAAAGAGCAAAAGGAGAGCTGTGGCTAGAAAGTGGAGCCACTTGAATGGCACAAATTCAGTTAGGAGACCCTCATTAACTCTTCAGTGGCTTCTAGAAAATGGGAGGGGCCAGAAAGACTACTGTTAAACTTCATTACATTCAATGGCTAGCCTATATCATTAAGAATCAACCAGAAGAATAAGAATTTCTTCTGCTTTACTTCCCAATTAACTCAGCAGCATTTAATGACATTATGTCAATGAATAAACATCTATTAAATGCCTAACACATGACAGACACTGTGCTAGGAACCAGGATGCAAAGGCAAAGATAAAGCATCTCTCATTTTGAGATGCTTACATTCTGTTATTAACAATTTCAGGCACAAGTTTGTAATTGTGGAGTTGGAAAAGGCTTTAGAGGCTTAACCTGATCAAGTTATTTTATGGATGAGCTGAGGCAAAGAGAATTTGTCACTACTCCAAAGCCACCCAGCTAATAAATGGCAGGGTCAGGATTCAAACCTAGGTCCTCTGACTCCAAATAAAATACTAGTGCTCTTTGCCACTATACTATCATGTCATAAATGCCCCCCCCATTTTCTACCCTCTGGAGTTACTTGATGGGGGCAAGGATGGACCCCAGGACTGTTCATTCTATGGACCAAAGCTGGTGAGTTCTCATATCATTGGAAAAGTATTCAGGCAACAATAGTTCTAATAAGCATGCTAGTTTTCCCACTACTTCAGATGCTTAATCATAATACAATCTCCATCTTTGTTGTATGGAAAGAGATCAAGAAACATCTCTATTCTGAGAAAGAGTTATTATTCACTTGTCAATAAACTGAATGATGATAAGAACTGATGCTAAGTGATGTTTCATGGCTAGGACATTTGTGCAAATAGCTATTGTGTTATTAATGGACCATCAAATGTCAGAATTCAGATTTTAAAGTTTTGTTACTTTGAGTCTTTCCTAGGTTGTTTTTTATTATTTATCTCTTTCCATGTATTGCAATTGTATTTTATGGACAATACCCTGTGTTACTCATTAATCTCAGTTGTTTCTTGGGCTTCTCTACCAACATTTCAATCAGCATTGTACACAATACTGTGTGTAGAGATGCAGTTGGCTTGACACAATGATGGATCCTTCCAGCCCTGAAATGAGGCTTTATGTATTTGGCTGGATAGGATAAATTCATTTTTCTTTTCTTTTTTTTACCTCTGTAAAAGGAGGCCAAGAGTGCTGCTTTTCTTCCAGGTTATTTCCATTCCCATGAGACTTTCCCAGGTGGCATGGTCGAGAGAAAGAGTCAAATGTTTCAAATACATGCAACCCATTTTCTCCGTTGTGATTAATAGCTGTGAATATTAAAACAGATATTTATAACTAAGAATTCAGTAGATTTCCTTTGCTCATCCCTAGAAAACCTGGGCAAGAAAAGTTTGCCAATCCATTGCTCCATTAGGGGAAAAAAAGTGATGAGCTTGCTTTTTCTTCGGTCTGGAATTGTTATTCCCTCTGCCTACTTCATTCCATCAATTCAATTCTGAATTTTTGAAGGCAATATGGTATAGTGGATAGAATACTATCCATTAAACATGCATTTACTAAGTACCTACTATGCACCAGGCATTACATGCACAGAATGAGATTACTTCTAAACAATGCCTTTTCAGTAAGGAAGACCTAGAATTTAAAATAAATCTAGCTTCTAAAACTTACTAGCTTTATGATCATGGACAGGTCACTGTCTCATTCTTCTCATCTGTAATATGGAGATAATAACCATAGAAGTACCTACCTCTTAGGTTGTTGTGAAGATCAAGCATGAAATGTATGAAAAAAAAGGCTTCACAAATTTTAAGAGCCATGTAATACCAGTTATGATTAATTCAGTTTACCTATCTAATCCACAGCCATTTTTCAAGGTCCTCCTCAGTTTTTCCTCCTCCCAAGTCCTTTGGGACCATAGAACACCATTATAGGGTTATTTCTTATCTTCAACAGTTCCTTACCTATGCTACAATTTGACATTTATATTCACTTTTGTGCTGTTATTTAATTTTCACGTGCATATGTTTTGTCTTTCTATTTAGAATGCAAATTTCTTGAAAGAAGGGAGCGATTTTTTTTTATCTCTTTGTAACTCAGACTTCCATCCATAATAGATACCTGTATTATATTTATGGATTAATTAATCAACTTGTATGATACTGGGCATGTCTTTTCATTCCTGACACTTGTTTCCTAATGTATAAAATGAAAGGTTTGGACTAGATGACATCTAAGGTACATTCCAGCTTTGATATTCTATGGTCTCTGTTTCTAATTCATTTTTATAAGGCAATTCTAGGCAAAGTGAAGTAATAATAATTAAGTGATAATTCAAGGGAATTCAATAAATTGAGATAGCCAAACTAGAGAATACTGGGAGAGAAAATGAGAAAGGAGATAGAAGCAAAGAAGATTCTTTTCCTTAGGGATTTTTTGAAACTTCTAAATTTTGAATTTTTCACATAATCCTAATTCTCTACTTAGGGCATTTCTATATAACATACCAAGTCAGAAAAGCCTGTAAGTCTCTTACAATGATCATTCCAAATATATGCATGCATTCTTTTATGCGTGTGTATATGTGTATGTGTGTGTGTGTGTGTGTGTGTGTGCACATGCATTGAAAGTAGTGCTATCCAGCAGGATGAGAGTTGAACATGAGGCTGGCCATTAGAATTAGGTGGGCAATATGCCTCCATCACTTAATAGTTGTTGTGAGAGTCCAGGTAAATTACTTCACCACTTTACGGCATAGATTCCTTTTCTATGAAATGAGGATAATAATACATTATCAGTCTAAAAGGATCATTGTGAGGAAATCACTTTGGTACTATATAAATGTTCCTAAGGTCAACTGGCTGATCTTTGATGAACCCAGCATGACTAGGCTTTTTCAAATGCTATAAAATCATTTGAAAAATTGTTCATATTCATTGTATGCTTGCTCTCTAGTAACTTCCCCTATCTACAGGCTAACTGAGGTCTTTTCCATGTCATAGCTTACAAATATAAATACAATAAAGCTTTTTTATTGACTAATATCTTAAATTTTATGCAGTGGATTTCCCTTATCACCATTCACTACCATAACAAGAGGAAAACTTCTTAGGACAAAGATACAACCATCTTTTGACTAGGAAGTTTTCCTTCCTTGAAAGGCTAGATTACTTCTCCACTGCATTTTTCAAATGGTAATTAAGTTTTCATTGGCATGTTTGTTAGTTATATTTGCAAGTGCCTGTTCTGTTTCATCAAATACACTGAAAGGCACTGGAGGGAAGGGACCCTTAAAACATCATACAATAATCCATATCCAATGATGATTTGGTGATTGATTTAGTAAACAGCCATTTGTTTAATGTGATGGAGTAGAAAGAATACTCCACTTGGAGTCAGAGAACATAAGCTGACCTTACTCATTGAACCTCTCTAAGCCTCATTTTCACCATGTAAGGAGTAGGTAAAATGACACTTGCATTCCTCGACTCATAGAGTTTCTATGAAAAAAAATCATCTAGTAATTTTTAAATTGGGTTTATCATTTCATCTCTTCACAGAGCTCAAAGTGAAAAAAGTCTCTCAACCAATGTAGATAGCTATTCTGTAACCTATAGTTGTATTAAAATTTCTAAAGTATCTCCAGTAAATTATTATTCTTATTATTAATTTTCTGCTATAATAATTGGCTCCTTCTTTTCTATAGAGATTATAAGCCAGATCCAACCAAACAAAATGGAATATTGAGAGGAAGCCATTTAGATATTACAGTCCAGAAAAGCTTAACTTTTGATTAAAGTATCTAGATATTTTAAATAAGTCAATTTTTAATAAAAACTATCTATTTCACTTTGCTTATATAGACCTTAGTTTAATTTCTTCTAACATTCACTTCTGTTGACACCACTATGTTTATCTTCTAAATGAAGCTATTCAACTTTAATTAAGAACTAAAATTTCCAAATTAAGTTTCGGTATTTTAACAAACAATGGACCTGCCGTTTCAGTAAATACTTTTTTCAGTAGAATATGAGCTTTGTGAAAGAATAACCTCTCTCCTGCATTCAAAAACAAAAACATAAAGCTTTCTAAGGTTCATTAAGATGCTCATAGATATTACTATGTGGTCAAGTGGCAGAAGCCTTCTATAATATAAATAAAAAATAAATAATATTATACAAATAATCTCCCATATCTTACGGTCATAGCTCTAAAACTAAAAGGGGTCATAGAGTCTATCTAATCCAATCCTGTTTTACAGATGAGCAAACTGAAAACCAGAGATGTTCTCTGTCCTGATGAAGGTCACATCAGTGACTGAATAAACACAATCTTTGTCCTTAGTGTGATAGACCAGAGAGAGCTCTGAATTTTGATGCAGCTAACTTGAGTTGCAATCTGGGGTCTACTATTTGCTAGCTGTGTGACACTGGGAAAGACAAAGAGGCAGGATTTAAATCTAGACCCTCTGATTTCTAATCCAGATTTCTTTATATCTCACATACAACTCTTGATTTTTCTAAGTGTTTTTTATATAAATTAACTCATTTCATCTTCTAGACAACAGAAGGCAGGACTTGTTTTCTTCATTTAGCATATAAGGACACTGAAGTAAGGGTAAAGGCTGATTTATCTGAGGCTACTCAGAGAAGTAAGGACTTAGTTCAGAAAAGAAAGCAAGTCTGGTATTCTTTCCCCTATATTCTTCTAGTTAAAAAATACTACAGGAAGTGACAAGAAAGGAAGAAGTGTTTTTGTTTTGTTGTTGGTGGCTATAATGGTGGTGTGTTGTGTGTTTTAACAGAAAATGGAACTTCTTGAGGATAAAACCATGAAATAATATAGGTCATCCATGAAAGGAAAAAGAAGTTCATTAAGAAATAAAGACCATATGATTAAAACAGGACTATTCAAATCAGGAGTCAGTTCATTGATTTAGGATAGGTCCTCAATGATGTTTTGATGAGAGGGGGGGGAAATGCAAACACATATTACGTCAAACAATCCCAAGAAACTGGAATTCTTCTACCCTGAATTTTCCAGCCTCCTAAGGACTGCTGTAGCTATGCTAAGAAGCACCATTTGGGATTGTAAGGAAGACTTCTATTACAGTCTATAACTTACACACCAAGATAGAATGTCTTCAGTTCTCTAGAGTACAACTAATTAATCACCCTCTCTCTTCATCTTTATTATAAACTAAAAATGTAATAAGATTTGAGATTTCACTGAAAAAGGCATTGCATCCAAGAATGAATAATGATCCCACTCTGTCATAGCTGCAACATATTTGCAGAACTATGTTCAATTCTAGGTACCACATATTAGTAAGGATGTTGATAAGCTCAGAAATAAATGTTTAGTAGTAGTAGTAGTAGTAGTAATTTATTTATGCATTCATTCATTCACTCATTCATTCATTCATTCATTCATTCAGTGGAAGGTGACCAGGCTAGTCAAAGTCCTCAAGATCATGCCATGCAAGGATGAGTTGAAGAAACAGGTTGTTGGGTTTTTTTTTTTTTGTTCTGTCAAAAGGAAGACTGAGGATGAACCAAATGGTTGTCCAATTTTTTTAAGAACTGCCATGTAGAAGAGGGATGGGACTGGTTTTACTTGGTGGTCCTGGGGGCAAAATCAGGAAGGATATAGTTGTGAAGATACAAATTTAGTATTCAAGTAAGGAAAACAAAACAAACCAAACAAAACTTTGAATTCTGGTAGTGAGTTCCCTATCACTGGAAGTCTTCAAGCATTTGCTGGATGACTGACTACTTGTCAGGTATACTGCAGAGCACATTCTCCATCAGGTACAGATTAGATGAGACAGACCCTGGGGTTTGTTGGATCATAGGGAAGTGACAAACCATCTGGGTAATATCTTATAATTGATGTAAGGCTCCTTCCCCCCACCTCCACCAAAAGACAATGACTTGTCTTAGTAAAATCAGTGTGCATTAAGTGCTTATTGTATGCCAGATATTACACTAATTTCATGAAGTTATGAACAGAAGACAAAAAAACAAAAAACCCAGTAATCTGACCACAGAATCCAGAACTCCTGGGTCCTAACCCAGTGCTCTGATGTGCAGTGTTGCCTAAGAACCCCGAGTACATTACATATATGTGTATGTGTATATGTATATATATATATATATGTGTGTGTGTGTGTGTGTGTGTGTGTGTGTGTGTGTGTGTATGTACATGCATATATGTATATATATGTGTGTGTGTATATATGTATGTATGTGCATATATGTATATACATACAGATGTACCCACAACTATTCGTGTCTTTCTCCTGCACTCTTCTATCTTTTTGACATGTCCTCATCTACGTCCATTCTGTTTCTCTCGTTCAAGTTCCTTTAACATATGGATCGTTTCCCTTTTGGGGGGGATTTTGCACTTCCAAACTTTCATGGCACATTTGGCACATGGTAAGTGCTGTTTGTTACCAATGTTGCTGTTTGCTGTACACATGTCTGTATCATGTAGATATACATGGGTCATTGATAGAAGGCCAGGCTTAATGTTATGATGAACAAGTGAAAGTCCGTATTCTAGATTCTAACACATGCTAGCTTTGGGATCTTGAAAATCACTGAATTTCTGGGTGCCCAGGCAGAATAAATGCTGATTTTCACTCACAGAGGAGTTTCCTTAGAGAGACATGAGCTCTCTTCACCAAAGAAATTATATCTGGCCCTATATACGCAAAGCTATAGCTATGCATACGCGTGACTTTCCTCTTTCGATACGTTCAATTTAAAATAGACAATTAAGCAAAAATACATGCATCAGTACCTGTTGCTCAAAATGGCCAATTACATTCACTACAAAACTTCTACACTGTGACGTTGTGGTTCAGTTACTGAGAAGGAACAAAAGTGTGCAAAGGATAATTACAAATCAGGCAGTTTTTACTCACAATTATGTAAGTGTGTGGCTCCCCAGGCTTCCAGTCTACAATTCCACAGGAAGCAGCGCCCTAGGGGGCAGTAATCATTTCAACACATCTACGGGTCTCTCTTTTTATATGTGATTGCTGTTTCTGTCAAGATTCACCAGGACCAAGTGGGAGGGAGACCTTAGGAGAAGTCAGTCAGCAAGTGCCCTGGACTATGCTCACCCTTAGTGAGGACAAGGGCATTGTTATTAGGAAATGACTGCATTTTCATACCTGAATTAAATGAAGTTTACTAAACTGATTATTATCAGGAAACCTTTGTATTCCTTGCCTAAATGTCACTGATCAAACCACTCTTGGGTACACAGGAACTTCCCAGTACATAAGTGATTCAACCACTGGTTAAACATGGAGTCACTTGTGTCAGCTAGGACCCAACAAAAGGCCAATACATGCACACATGCGTGCACACACACACACACACACACACACACACACACACACACAGAGATTTTACATTTTCTTTTTATTATTCTTTAAAATATCCATCTTGTAATGTGTAGACTAAGGTATTTTGACATGGGAAGATTATTTTTCTATACTAAATCGTGAGTTGGAGACGATAGTTCATCAGGCATATGAATTCCAAGAGAGCAGCTCACCAGAGCCAGGAGTCAGAATGAATCCTTGCTTCTTGGTCATGAAAGAACCTTTGTGAACACCGATAAAATAACAACCAACAATCAACAAAGGGAGGTAGGAATGGCCTAAGGGGCTTGTTCGCTCTGGCTTTCTGGGTTCATTCCTTGGAGTTATGTTCTTAGCCCAGTCACTTCTTACGCTTCCTCCAAAGTTACTAACTCTACTAGAGAATTCCAAATATCAGAAACACCTTGGCTTGTGCGTTTGCTTGTTCTTGTCCGGAGGCAGCCTGTTACGATATAAAGAGGGCTCAATTAGGAGCCTGAGAAGTTGGGGTAAAACTCTTCTTTCCTTTACTTTCCTTGTGGCCTTAGGAGAGTCACTTGACCTTTATCAGTCTCAGATTTCTCCTCTGGAAAACAAGGGGGTTGAACTAGATGACCTATAAAATCCCTTCCAGTTCTAAATCTATGAGCCTGTTACCAACTTCTGCTTCCTGTTCCAGGGGTAACTGTTTTCATGAAATGCAGAAAGACGACGCAGCCCTGGTTGTTATTGTCAGCTAATGTTTTCATCTAAGTTGATTCAAATTAATGCTTTGATGAAGCTTAGTGAGGTTTAATAGCACTAAGTTTGGAATTAAGAGATCTGTGGGTTCAAATCCCAACACTGACACTCAAGTGAGTCACAGCTTCCTTTTTTGTAAGATGGAAATAAGCATTATAGTACCGAAATCAGAATTGTGAAGCTCAAATAAGATAAAGTAAGCAAAATTATTTGCAAACCTTTAAGTGCTATGTAAATGCTAGATATTGTTATAAATTTAGTTCATGTTAATTCAGCACAACTTCAGAAGTATTTAATAATCTTCTGTTATGTGCCTGACACACTCTTCCTTAGAGGTTTCAATAAGCAGGGGCACCAACCAGTAAGGGGACCAGCTGCCCACAATGCCCATTCTCAAGGTTCTAGACCGGCATCATTAAACCCCTGCTATACTTCCTTTGCATCTCTCTCTTTTTCTATGTCTCTCTTTGCTTCTCTGTCTCTGTCTCCCACTGTGATGTTCTCTGAGAGTTTGCTCTACCTCCCCAAATCTCAAAAGCAGCTGTCTCACCTTAGTAACTTCCCACATCCCTGCATACTTTGCTCATTCTCATACAATCATACTCCAAGACTTTTCGTTCATCTCCAACTTCCATTATGCAATTTCTCCTTTCTGAGTAGTTCAGATTACACTTAAAAAGGGACTACAAAACATATGCAAAACAAATATCACTGTATTGTCTCTCTACTCGTACACTGGATTATGTTTAGTTTGTACATGGTGAATGTTGAGCACAAAAGCAGCCAAATCAACTCTGAAAAGGGAGAGAGCAGTCAAAAAGCTGAGATGAGCTGGGACATAAAGAATGGATAGGATTTGTGGAACTAAAAGATGAGATGAAGTCATTCCAGCTACAGGCAAACAGCAGGGGGAGCGATATGGCCATAGAAATAAGCATGCACACCCACCTTTGAAATGACTGGCTTGGCTTGACTAAACAAGAAGGTATATGTTGAGGAGCAGTAGAGGTAAAGTGAGATAATTACTAAGGTTAAGTCAGACTCATTAAATGCTAGACTGAAGAGCTTAGAATTTGTACATCCCAAAATGAAAATGGGATAAACTGAACCAGTGACATTGAATTTTGTGTTTATGTTTATGTTCATTATTTATTCATTTTTCCCATCACAGGGTATATCACCTAATTGCAAGCATGACCTGTGTACTCTAGAAAGTCATTTCTGAGCAAACATGAAGATATCCTTGCTTTTATCTAAAACAGGAAATCAGAATCCTGCTTTCATCTGTCCTTCTGAATCAGTTGATGAAAGGATAGCTCCCAGTGAGTCTGCTCTTGGTGCCTTTAGTATCCCAGAGGGAAGAGGTGACTCAGAGTCCTCAAAGTGTTAAAGCAGCTCTGAGCCCTGAAGTGGGCTTTGAAAATGGGAGGAAAAAGCTGCCCCATGGAGGGTGAAAGGCTTAAAAACACCAGTTTTTCAAACATGGATAATTCCTCCAGCTGAGTGTCCTGAACTTGGGAAAGTGGAGAAAGACCTTAGAAGTTGTCCTATTGACCTAACAAAAGGCTAGCATATTATTTCAAGAGAAAAAATTGGATAAAACGACACTTCACACACAAACACACACATATTTTTGAGGGAAGGTAGTGAAACAAATTTCATTTTAATAGGGAAAATTGAGCAAATAGAATTGTTAAAGGGAAATGATTTAGTAGGAATGTATATGTAATTGCATATTACTCTACCATAAGAAACAATGCAAATGAAGAATTCAGAAAAACCTAAGAAGATGTACATGAACTGATATATAATAAAGTAAGCAGAACCATGAAACAATATATAAAATGACTTCAACAGGGTAAAGGCAAAGCAACAAAAATATGATCAACCCTGAACCTGAATGTTACATAAGTATGTAGACCAAGAGTTTTCACAAAGTAGGTTTAAGAAAATGCACCTTCCTCCTATCTTTGTGGAACACAGAACTGGTTAATGACTTGGTTGGTTTTGGACTCCTCCTCCTCCTTCTTTCTGTTTTGTTCCACAGGGAAAGAATAAGAGTGATGTCAAATGAGCTAAAGATATTAAGAAGCAATGAAAATTGCAAGGCAAAATAAAGATGATATAAAAATAAAAGATCAATATAAATGTCAAATAAATAAGCAAACAAAAGTAAATTTAGGGTTTTTATATTGTTGTTTTTTGTTTTGTTTTTGAAAATGTATCTTTGAAGTAAAGCTGTCTTCATTCCACCAACACAATAAAACAATGCTTATATATATATATATATATATATATATATATATATATATATATATATATATATATATATATACATATTTATGGCTTCCTACACACCCAAGTAGATAATGTAAAGAAGAGTATCACAGTACACAAAAGCAGGCCATTAAAGAACTGAATCTCTCCCTACAAAGAAAGATCTATTATTTTAGTCTAATGGAGCTCATAAAAAAGGAAGTAATGAGAGCCTTATGTCAGTTGTTCAGAAGGTATGACCTCATTCAAACACTTGAGGGATTTCCATCAGAAATAAAGAATAACTAAGAAGGCTAGCAGTAATGCTAATTTCATTCAGGATGGCTCTAGCCATACTCCTTATCAGGTGCTTCTCTGGTCTTGGATGAGCCCTTAAACTTGGGTGTTTTGGTTCGCTACCTCTATCTTTCAAGGATACTTGCTTCATAAAGATTGAAGATTGAGGCCCTAACTCATGTTAAGTATGCTAGAGATGAACAGGGTTAACCTCAAGTGACAAGCAAGATGAATATCCATAGAAAGAAGGGAACTCTGTCCATCAAAGGAATAGAGACAAGTCATCAGTGTAAATGCAAAAGAAATGACTAATTTTACAGCTTAATTATGATGAGTTAAATGTTTGGGTTCTTTTAAAAATAATTAATATTTTTTCATGTTGGACAGGCTTCATCCACTCCAATCCAACACATATTTATCAATTACTTAATGTGTGTAAGACATTATAGCAGGTGATGGGGGTTTAAATATGAAAATGAAAAGCAGTTTATCTTCAATGTGCTGACATTTTATCTACAGAAATATATATTAAAAAGATAGAGCTCTATTTATAGAATAAATTAACAGGATAATTTAACAAGGTAATGAACAACTAGGGCATTAGAAATATTTTGCATTGGGGTGGCACACAAGCTGAGTCTTGAATGAAGCTGAATATTCTGTGAGTTAGAAGCTAGGAAAGGGTACATGCTAACACTGTGCAAAAAAAAAAAATGGAAACCCAACATGAAATGCCAACTTTGAGGTATAAGTTGAAATGTCTGTGCAGTATGTTGGAGCCAATTATGAAGAGTTTAATGCCAAATGGAGGATGTTAGATTATATCCTACAAACACTAGGACTTCATTGATGGTTTTAGAACAGAGGAATCAGAAGATAAGACATATGCTTTAGATGTTTCTTTTGGCAAATAAATTGAGTTGGAAAGAGTGGAGAAACTGTTAGCAAGAGAACAGTTAAGATACGATTAACATAATGATTGTCTGAAGAATAATTGTGAGTGGGGAGAAAGTGGTAGATATAAGAAATGTTGAGGAAGTAGAACCTCATTGACTTGGGAAAATGATATGCATATGAGGGATGAAGCATGATCATGAACATAATCATAGACACACTACCTAGCATTTATGTACCACTTTAAGGTTTGAAAAGCATCTTCATCTCAATTCTGTGTGTTAAATGCCACTCTTATCCCAATCTTATGGATGAGGAAACTGAAATTGAGAAGTTAATTGACTTGCCTAGGGTCACACAGTTAACAAGTGACTGGATCTGGATTCAAACACAGGTCTTGCTGATTCCAAGTCTAGTGTCCTCTCAAGTGTCCCAGCTACATAGAATTAAAGATGACGAAGTTATGAAATTGATTGACTTGAAAGTTTGTTTTATTCTTAATGGAAAAAGAGAAGTTATAAACGATAAAGTTATTTATATTTGTGCTTGTGTATATATAACATACACATATATACACTATATATGTAGATAAATAAATGCATACATACACATGCATGTTTGTGTATGGATGGATATATGTATGGATACACAAGTATCTGTTTATATTATTTGTGAAAGGATGTGTGATTTCACTGGTATAGGAACTTCCAATGAGGAGACTTCCTCCAAGAATGAAAATCAGGAAATATTTTCAAACCATAGTGTTACAGACTTAGCAGTCTGGGGAAATTAATCGGAGGTTAAGTGACTTGCCCAATATCATCCAGTTGCCAGTATGTATCAGAAGCAATACTTGAATCCAGGTCTTTCTCATGCCCAAACTAATTATTTGTCCACTATACCATGCTCACTAAATGGACACATGTATATGTTTATTTTCACAGAGAGTAGAGAGGGAGAGAGGGAGGGAGGAAGGGAGAGAGAGAGAGAGAGAGAGAGAGAGAGAGAGAGAGAGAGAGAGAGAGAGAGAGAGAGGGAGAGAGAGAGGAAGAGAACAAACAGGAGGGGAGGAAAGAAAAGGGGAAAGGAAAGGAGAGGATGGGAGGGGAGGGGAGAGAAGGAGAAAGAATGAGACTTACACAGTGTGCATTTTGTTTTCATGTTTCCAGCATCCATCACAGTATAGCAAATGCTTAACAAATAGTAGTCCAACCAAAATGTGGATGGTGTCAGGGTCAGTGTGTGTATGAATGCATGAGTGTTCCCCAAACTGTAGAGGCCAGCCAAAGAACAATGGCCTAACTGAAGAGGAAAACATACTTCCTTTAAGCTCAGTGATTTCTCTTGGCTAAAAAAGGTTTTAGTTGAAAAGTTATCTCATTCATGTTTCTTTTCTTGAAGTGACATGAGCATTCCCTTCACCTTCTATGACTCCTGGCACGTCTCCACATTCCCCTGCTTCTATCGAATGGCTCCATCGGTTCTCCATGTTGACATGCACACAACAGGGTTTCCACTTTTTGCTCATCCCAAGAATGTCCTAGAAGACCAGTGATATATTGTGCAGAAGGCAACTCATCAGTCACCTTGAGTTCCAAATTAGGGCTTTGTCAGGCTCAGAAGTTAGGAGGAAAGTAATCGAAGTATGGCATAGACCGATTAGCTTTAGAGTTTTCAGCACCCCCTCTCTCTGAAACTGAGGGCTCCATCTCCCAAAATTTGCAAAAGCTTTCCTTCTACATAGTACTTGGTAGCAATCTTATGAGCAATGAAGAGAATTGTAGAATTGGGAAAGAGGCCTTTTGGCCTGACTTGTTTCTGAAAGGGAATTCCCTCTATAATATCCCAGACAAATGGTCATCTAACCTTTGCTGAAACCCTCTAGTAAGTGGAAAATGACTGCCTCCCAGCTAGCCAATTTTATTTTTTGGATAGCTCTGTTAAGATGCTGTACAAAGGAATCAATAATTTATAGAACTTTATTGTGTAATTTCTCGCCTGAGGTGGGGAGTTGGAGTTTGGATGAAGGAATGAGTTGGTAAAATAAAACAGAAATTTCTGGATAGACTTATGCTTTTTAAAATTTTTATTTTTTTTTTAAATTTTCACAGCACAGAGAAGTGCACTGTTGAAATTAGAATAGACCAAAAGTAAGAACTTTGTTCAAAAATTCACACAATCATGGAACAATAGATTCTCAAACTTGGAAGGGGCCACAAAGGCAGCTAATCTAACTTCTTGCATATCTCATATTTTTTTTTCCTACAGCATTACTGATGAATTTAGCATTTATTTAAGTAGCTCCAGTGATAGGAAATTAACTATCTTATGAGGCTGCCCATTCCACTTTCAGACAGTTCTAATTATTAGGAAATTTTTGAACTAAAATCTTCCTTTCTGGCACTTCAACCACCAATCATAATTCTGCCCTCTGCAGTTATAATAACTCCCATTTATAGTGAGTTTTAAAGTTTGCCAATCACTTTTTCATAAGCACTTTTATCTGATCCCTCACAACTCTATGATATAAGTACTGCCATATTATATATAAGAAAACTGCATAACAGAGAGGTTATGTAACTTGCTCAGGATCATATAGCTAGTTAGTATCTAAAGCAGGAACTGAACCTAGGACCTTCTCACTCAAAGTTCAGTGTTCTACTCACTGCACTACAGTTGACTAAGTCCAAATTCTCTTCCACTTGACCATTCTTCAAATGATTGCAGATGACTGTCATATGTCCTCTCTTTTCTTCCTTCTCTAGGCTAAACATACCAGTTCTTACAACTGTTCACCCAATGACGTAACTGCCAACCCTATTATCACAAAATGTGCACTGGCTTCTCTGGCTTTCTCTAAGTCCCAACTAAAACCCCATCTTCTGCGTCAAGCCTTTGCCAATCCCTCTTAATACTAGCATTTCCATCTTTTAATTATTTCCTCTTTATCCTGTAAAAAGCTTGTTTATACATATATTTTGCTTGTTCTCTACCTATCAGATCATGAACTTCTTGAGGCAAAGATTGTCTTTTACCTATTTTTGTATCCCCAGCACTTAGCAAAGTGCCTGGCACACAGTAGGTACATAGAGTAGCTGCTTAATAAATGCTTATTTTGTGACTCTTTCAAACATGCTAGTCTACCATGATAATGGCCTTCAAAACAGAACCCAATGCTCCAGATGTTATCTATCTAGGGCAGAGAATAATGGAGCAAACATTGTACCTCCATTAACAAAGCCAAATTCTGTTCCCACTGCTTGCCAGGACCAGGTAATCACTTGCTACTGAAGAAGACACTAAAATAATTTCAGATTCTAATTCCAAAACTAGCAAAGAAAATTTCCAGGATTGGGGGCATAGGATAGGAAATTGTTTCCCACAATGAGCCAAATCTCCTATTCATGGGCTCATTAGTGCTATAATTTATCATGTCCAGGATATGCTGCAGCAGCTTGCCATCTAAGCCCAGTGAGAATAATTCACTATTTATACATGGCAGGAGCTGCTTGGAATGCAGACATTTTTGTACCAGCCTTCCCTAGTGGGAATGACAAATTATTTTTAAGTCACCACTGTGGTACCAAAAAGAGTAAAGAGCCTTACTCCCCCCACCCTTTTTTTTTTCCTTGAAATAAGAAGGCTTTATGGAAACAGGGAAATGTACTCTAAGGCAGAGTAGAATATAACAGTATCTTCTTTCAATGACATTTCACATGACCCTGAACCTCAAGAGGTTTTATTCTCACGTTCAAATTTAATCAGGCTCAGAGGCCTTCAACTACATTTCTCAAAGCCTCTTAAGGCAAGATTTCTTTCCCTCTTTCTTCTTCCATCCCTCTTCCTTTCTCCTTCTAATCCTTTTTCTTTGCTCCTCCTCTTGTTTCCTTTTCTCTTAATTAAAATCTTTCCCTCTGTAATTACTTGCATGGGTAAACAGTTCTAAATTAAAATGGCTAAACACACCTTCAATTAAAGAAATGTTTGCACATGCATTTTGACGATTAAATATATTTAGAAGAGCCAGATATCTGTACTTCAAACATATAGGACAAGAGATATGAAAGAACTTTCATTTATATTCTGGGCCATCACTAATGGGGCAGATATTTTATAATAATAATAGCTCATATTCATAGAATTCAATAAAACAAATATTTGAATTGGATTAGAAAGGTGCCATTTTCAGTTTAGGACATATTAAGACAAAAAATGAAAACCATTCCTTCCTTCAAAGAGCTTACATTCTGCCAGGTGGGGAATATGCCAGATACATTGGTAAAGAATACAGAGAGTAATTCTAGGAGGTGACCAAGATTTCACAGATTTCACTTGGGAGAAAGAATAGGAGATGAGGTTTGTAGGAAGCCAGATGGTACAGTGGATAGAGAGCCCAGCCTGGAGTCTGGAAGATTCCTCTTCCTGAGTTCAAACCCAGTCTTAGATACTTATTAGCTATGTGACCCTGGACAAGTCACTTTCTATGTGCGCTTTAGTTTCCTCATCTGTAAAGTGGGGAAGGAAATGGCAAACCACTCCTGTGTATTTGCCAAGAAAATCCCAAATGGGGTCATGAGGAGTTGGATATGACTGAAATGACTGAAGAACAACAAAAGAGAAGGGGCAGAGAGGGGGCAGGATCTGAAGCCTTATGTCTCCTGACTTCAAGTCTTATGTTCATTAGACCATGATGTATCTCCTGTATCATGTAAGAAGAAACATATCTGTCTTCTTTAAAAACAGCATGTGACCCACAGCACAATATGGTTTCACCAGTTTGTTTCTGAGGATATCCTCTGGTACAGCCGACCTTCTCCACAAAGCTGTGAAAGCCATTTAAGTTGTGAATCAAGGTCCACTGGAATAGAGATGCTAATGTACAAATATAGGTAGCTATGGTACAAGATTACAGATGTCTCTCTCTGGAGGCAGAGGCCTTGGCCTCAAATCCCACTTCTGCAACTGACTAGCTGATGACTGTGGGCAAATCCCTTACCTCTCTGGCCCTCGTTTTCTTCACCTATAAAATGAGGGCTTCCGACAAGATGGACTTTGAGATTCTTTCAGATCTCAACTTATGATCCAGTGATGGCTGTATTATAATTACATAATAACTCAATTATCCAGAGGTCATGTGTATGTCACATACACAGGAATGCAGCTGAAAGTAAGGAAGGACAATGAGTGGGAAGGACTGACATTATAAAGTTCATGTAATAATATTAATGAATTTCATGGGGCTAGCCCTTAAGTCTCATGCATGGAAACTGTTTATTTTTATTTTAGTCACATTTTTTTTTCTTTTTAAAAAATATACTGTTTTCTCTTATATAATATTAAATTCCAAATATACTCCTAAGGTCAGCAAAAATAAGGATCACATCAATTGTACTTGAAACTAATGGGCATGCGATATTTCTCATCAGAGTCCTACACCTCTCAACAAAGAAATAGAAGGATACTTTCTTCACTCTTCCCCAGGGCCAACCTTGGTCTCTTTGACTACACAGCACTGAGTCTTG
This sequence comes from Phascolarctos cinereus, assembly GCF_003287225.1. Taxonomy (NCBI): domain Eukaryota; kingdom Metazoa; phylum Chordata; class Mammalia; order Diprotodontia; family Phascolarctidae; genus Phascolarctos; species Phascolarctos cinereus. The sequence goes on along the minus strand of NW_027556402.1, from coordinate 223,510,153 downwards.
GTTTTCAACACTGTAGTCTTTATGAATATTGCTTTCCTGATTTGGCTTACCTCACTCTCCATCAGTTCATCTTTTTCTGCATAGCTATTGAACAAGCTAGGTTTCTTAGCCAAAAACACATTTGAATTACATATTAGAAGGGGAGGTAGATCACAGAGAGACAGCATCAGCTGAGAAAGTTGGCAATCACATAGTGATGGAGAAGGAAGAAAAAATTATAAATGAGAGAATCATAAATTTAGGACTCTGAATACCAGAAACCATTAATCCTGACCTGCCTCCCTCATTTTGTAGATGAGGAAACCAATACACAGAGAGGTTAATTGACTTGTCCAGAGTCACACAATTTATTAATATCTAAGGCTTGATAAACACCTATGTTTTCTTGAATACAAATCTAGTTGACCTAAAGTAATGTCATCTTAATGTAATGTAAAAAGGCAATATAAAAACTCGGGTAATACAGAATTAAAATTCTTCATCTCATACTCTGCCATTCTGGGTAAATCATTTAGTCACTTGGGCTCAGATTTATTTTTGAAAATGTTTTTTCAACTGATAAAAATCCATTTTGTGTCAACCCACCACCATCACCATGAAGAAAATAAAGGGAAATAATATCTTTGTAACAAATATGCATAGTCAGACTTTTGAGAGCAGAGTCAAGAAAGCACAGTAGAGGAAGCACTACACCCAAACTCTCCCAACATTCCCCTCCAGAAAACTTTAAAATAATGCCCCAATTCCAATTCTGGTGCAAAGAGCTAACAAAAGATTGGAGAAAAGATTTTTCCAGCTCAAGACAACTTAGGAGGTAGGAAAGAGAGGCCTATCACACTATGGTGGGGACTGACCTAAAGCAATGCCAGCCCAACTTAAACAAAAACTTAAAAGTCAAGATATAGATTGGAAAAAAATGAGAAAACAACAGTAGCAAAGGGTCTGACAATACAAGTAACACAGAAGGTCAAGACACAAATTCAAAAGAAGACAATAATGACAAAACAGTTACAACAAAGCTTCAGATACAAGACCAAGAAGAATTCCTAGAAGAGTAAAACATTATATTAAGAACAAATAGGAGTAGTAGGGAGCAAATTGGGAAAAGAAATGAGAGCAATCCAAGAAAATTATCAAAAAATAATTAACAGCTTGGTAAAAGACAAAACAAAATGAAGAAAATTGCACTTTAAAGTCAGAATTGGCCAAATTGGGGTGGGGGAAGAGGTATAATTCAATGAAGAAAATAATTCCTTACAAAACAGAATTGGAATGGGGCAAATGGAAGCTGATGACTCCACAAGACATCAAGAAAAAATAAAACAAATTCAAAATGGGGGGGGAGATGGAAATGTGGAATATCTCATGGAGGGGGGGAGCCTGACCTGGAACATAGATCAAGTAGAGATAATTTAAGAATTATTGGTCTAACTGAAAATCATGATAAAAGAAAGATCCTAGGCATAATATTTTAAGAAATTATAAAGGAAAACTACCCTGATATACAAAAAACAGAGGGTAAAATAGAAGAAATTCAAAGAATCCATCAACTTCCTCCTGAAATAGATACCAAAATGAAATCTCCCAAGAATATGACAGCCAAATTCCAGAGTTCCCAGGTCAAAGAGAAAATACGTCAAGTAGTCAGAAAGAAATTATTCAAATATGATGGAATCACAGTCAGGATCACATAAGATTTAGCAGCTACCACAATAAAGGGCTTAAAATATGATATTCTGGAAGGCAAAGGAGGTAGGCTTAAAACCAGGAATAAACTATCTAGCAAAACTAAGTGTAATCCTTTCAGGGGCGTGGGGTGATGGAAATTTCAAGAAATAGAGAACCTTCAATGATGAAAATCCAGAGATTAATAGAAAACTTGACTTGAAAATAAAAGATTTGAGAGAGCATAAAAAAGTAAACATGAAAGAGATATCATAAGGGACTCAAAAAGACTGAACTGTTTATATTCCTGTATGGTAAAAATGATATATGTAACTCCTAAGCATTTTATTATTATTATGGCATTTAGGAGCTCACATTGACAGAAGGCATGGGAATGAGTTGATTATTTTGGGGTGATTTCAAAAAAGATAGGTGAGAAAAAGGGATGCACTGGGACAAGTGGGAAGGGAGAGGAATAATAGAGAAAATTATCTCACATAAAAGAGGCATGCAAGAAAGAGCTTTCACAATGCAGGGGGATATAGTGGGGTTGGGGCACTGAGCAACATTTAAATCTCACTTTCATCTGAATTGGTTCAATGAGGAAAGACTACACATGCACACACACACACACGTATGCATGCGTACACACACACACACACACACACACACACACACACACTCAATTAAGTATAGAAATTTCTCTTACCCAACAGAGAAGTAGGAGGAGAAAGGGACAACAGAAAGGGAAAGTGATAAAAAACAGAAAAGATTAAGAGAGGCAGTGGTAAAAAGGAAAATATTTTTCAGTAGCTACAGGGTAAAAACAGAGGGAGAAGGATAAACAAGAAAATAAGATGGAGGGAAATGCACAAATAGTCATCTAAACTGTGAATGGGATGGATTCACTCATAAAACAGAATCATTCAACTAAATGGATTGGAAACCAGACTTCAACAATATGGTGTTTATAAGAAACACTCCTGAAACAGAGACACACAGAGAATTAAAATAAGGGGATAAAGAAGAATCTGTTATAGTTCAACTGAAGTTAAAAAAAAAATGCAGGTTTAGCTATCACAACATCAAGGAAAGAAAAAGCAAAAATAGACCTAGTTAAAAGACATGAGCAAGGAAACTACATCTTGCTAAAAGGTATCATAGACAATGGCATTATAGCAATACTAAACATATAGGTGGCACATGGCATAGCATCCAAGTTCTCTATTTTTCTTGCAGAAGGTAGGATTTCTTAATGCATTATTTATTTTACACATTCTTTTTAAATGTTGTGCTCTTAATTTTCTCTCTTAATACCACTTCTTATACATTATATCCCCTTAATGCTTCTTACACATTGAGAAACCATCACACATCACATCACATCATGCGAAACATATTTCCACATTAGCCATGTTGCAAAAAAGCAAGAAAAATAAAGTGAAAAAAAAATACCTCAACTTGGATTCAGACTTCATTGGTTCTTTGACTAGAGATGGATAACACATTTCATCCCTTCAATATTAAATTCTTTGCCACCACAAAAGGAGCTGCTGTAAATATTTTTTATTATTTTATTTTGATTTATCAACAATCACTTCCATAAGTTTTTGAGCTTTAAATTTTTCTCCCCCTCCCTCCCCAAGACAGAGTGAAATCTGATACAGGCTATACATATACATTCCTATTAAACATATTTTCACATTAGTGATGTTGTAAGGAAGAATTATAACCAATAGGAGGAACCACAAGAAAGAAGAAACAAAACAAAATAGAAGAAAAAAATAGCAAAAAGTATGCTTTGATACTTCAGAGAAAACTCCACAGTTCTTTCTCTGGATATGGATAGCATCCATATGGAAACATCATGAGGCCTTTGGGGTGTATTAGATCCTTGCATTGCTGAGAAGGGCTAAGTCTATCAACATCAGTCATTGCACAACATATGTGAAAATGAGCATAATCTCCCTTCTATCCCCCCCTCCCTTTTCTCTCCTACTGCCTATAAGGCAAGTTAGATTCCTATACCTGATTATGGTAACAATTACCTCCTTGAGCTAAATCTGATGAGAGTAAGGTTCAAACAATACTCATCTCCCTCCCTTCTTTCTCTCTACTGCAATAGGTTTTTGTGCCTTTTCCTGTAATGTAATTTACCCTTGTCTGCCTCCTCCTTTCTTTTTCTTCCCTTAGTTAGATCAGATTAATCCACTTACTTAGATCCATTTAACCCACTTGATCAGATTTTTTTTTTATCATTATATCTGAGTCAACTTATACCAAGTCCCTCTATGTATACCCCTTTAAAATGTTGTAATAACAATACAGTTCTCCAGAGTTACAAGTGTCATCTTCCCTTGTAGGGATACAAACAGTTTGCCTTTATTAATAACATGGTTTTTTTTTTCTGTCCTATTTACCTTTTTATGTTTCTCTTGAGTTTTGTATTTGAAGATTAAATTTTCTGTTCAGCTCTGTTCTTTTTATCAGGAAGGTTTGGAAGTCCCCTATTTTGTTGAATGTCCATCTCCTGCCCTGAAAGATTATACTCATTTTTTATGGGTAGTTGATCCCTGATTGTAATCCAAACTTCTTTGCCTTACAGAATATCAGAATATTGTACTCCACACCCTATGATCTTTTAATATAGAAGCTGAAAGGTCCTATGTAATCTTGACTGTGGTTCCAAGATATTTAAATTGTTTCTTTCTGGCTGCTTCCAGTATTTTCTCTCCGACCTGGTAATTTTGGAATTTGACTACTATATTCCTTGGCGTTTTCAATGTGGGATCTCTTTCAGGAGGTTATCTGTGGATTCTTTCTATGGCTATTTTATCCTCTGGTTCTAGGACCTCCTGGCAGTTTTCCTTTATGATTTCCTGAAAGATACTATCCAGGTTCTTTTTTTTTTTTCCATCGTGATTTTCAGGTACACCAATAATTTTTAAATTGTCTCTTCTGGATCTATTTTCCAGGTCAGTTGTTTTATCAATGAAATATTTTACATTTTCATCTATTTTTTTCATTCTTTTTTTTTTCTGTTTGACTGATTCTTGCTCTCTCATGCAGTCATTAGCTTCCATTTGCCCAAGTCCAATTTTTAACTTTCTTCTATTAGATTTTGTACCACCTTTTCAATTTGGTTCATTTTATTTTTTAAGGAATTCTCCTAGTGAGTTTTTGTGTCTCCTTTTCTGTTTGGCCAATTCTCCTTTTTAAGAAGTTGTTCTCTTCAGTTAATTTTTATCCTTCCTTTTCCAAGCTATTGACTCTCTCTTGCATACCTCTCATTTCTTTTCCCAATTTTTCTTTTATCTCTCTTATTTGACTTTTAAAGTCCTTCTTGAGACCTTCTAAGAAGGCTTTTTGGGGTTCAGACCAGTTCACATACCTTTTTGAGGTACCAGATATAGGTTTGTTGACAATGTTGTCTTCTTTAGAATTTCTGCCTTGATCTTCACTGTTCCCATAACAAGAATCTTTAGTAAAGATTCTTTAAAAAGATTGAGCTCTCCTGCTGGGAAGCAGAGGGCACTGACCCAAGTTTCTTATGTTGGCAGCCCAGGGCCTGGTCATTGGCTTTGTATGCTGGGGACTCAGATGCTGGCAGTTGGAGGCTGTAGGGCTTTGGCAGCTTACCTGGTATTGGGCTGGAATCAACAACACTGGGACTCTAGGGGTAGGATAGGGTAGTCTGGTCCCTGGAGGTAGCGCTCACTCAGACTTTTCCTTTATCTTTCTTTGGCTCCATTCAGATGGATAATTCACTGCTAAGGGATGTTTCTCTGCCTGGAGCATTCTTCCTGGGAGCACTTCCCAGAGTTTTGCTCAGGCACTGGGAGACTTGGCTGCTGTAGAACACCGTGGCACGTGGTAGTTTTCCAAGCTGGTTTCCACTGGTTCCCCTGCCTGTACTGAGACATTCGGGGGTCCTGGTGTTGGTGTTTGCCTGTTCTACCACCTGGGGTTCAGGATCTCCCCTTGGTATGCTGAGGTGGGCTTTCTGCTAGCTTTCTGGGACACCTCCAGTTCTGTACTGCTCCCCTTTCCCTAGGGCAAGAGGGGCCTTTCCCATTAATCCCTCAAGCTACCTGGGTTACTGGACTGCTACACCCCATAGTTTTTCATCTGGTTCAGCTGTTCCAGGGTTTTTCCTGGGGTGATATTTTCTGGGCTTTCAGAGGTTAATAAGGGATGGTGAGAGGGAAGAAAGGAAGGAAGGAAGGAAGGAAGGAAGGAAGGAAGGAAGGAAGGAAGGAAGGAAGGAAGGAAGGAAGGAAGGAAGGAAGGAAGGAAGGAAGGAAGGAAGGAAGGAAGGAAGGAAGGAAGGAAGGAAGGAAAAAGAAACCAATTCAGAGAAACCTGAGAAGACTTATATGAACTGATTCAGAATGAATCAAGCACAATCAGGAAAACAATAAATTAACAACAGCACTGTGAAACCAGTTTTGAAAGCTGTTGAGAACACTGATCAAAAGATACTAAAGAATTCTATCTACCTTCTGACAGAGAGATGATGGACATTTACACAGAATAAGAAATTAATTTTTAAATGTGACTAATAAGGCAGTTTGGCTTGATTACACATTTTTGTTAGAAGGCTTTGGTTTTCTTTTTTTATTTTTAAGAATAAGAATGTGAGGGAGGAAAAAAGTATGTGACAATTAAAATTTTTAAAAATAATTAAAATGCAATTGTGATGTACTAATCAAATTCTTATTTAAGATGGACAAGACACTTTTTAAAAAATAATATGCAGCTTAAGTCAAATATTGGAACAATGGAAAGAACACTGGATCTGGAATCAGAAGATATAGGTTTAAATCCTACTTATGATGGTTACTTCCTATGTGATTTTGGCAACTCAGTTAACCCTTATGCCTCAGTTCCCTTATCTATAAAATCAAATACTGATAACAGAACACTCAAGTATCAAGTGCTTACTATATATTAGACACTGTGCTAATCAAGAAGGATAAAATATAAGCAAAAAGCATAGCCTCCACCTTCAAGGAGAATACATTCTAATGGGGTAAGGACAGCATATAAAAGGGAACTGGAAAGGAGAAGGTGAGGGAAAAGGTGGGAGCAATATAGAAAAACAGCCCAGAGAGTAGTAGCTAAGCCACATGTGAAATGAGCACAGGTAGAATGATATTTCCTTAAATGGGGGTGGAGACATCACCAGCATGAGAAGTTTGTTGGGATGGAGTTGGAAAAATAGTCTCAGTAACCAGCTGCTGAGCTCCATGAAAAATTGGGCCAGATGGTCTCTGTGGTTCCTTCCATCTCCATATTTATGATTCTGCAAACTACCATTCTGGAAGACACAGACAGAAAGACAGACAGGCATACAAATAACAACAAACAAAGGTTGTTATAGATATGGAAGAATATGCCACATATTGAAATATTGTCATTTAATGGTTGCAAAGTGATGAGTACTGCCTTTCCACACAGAATATTTAGTTGAACTAGGAAGAATGAAAAGCAGGTGGTAAAATTTGTTTGGATTTCAAAAAGCAACCACATCCTTCAAGGATCAGGTCAAATATTACCTACTACATGAGGCCTACCCTAACGCTTGCCTCTTGATATTAGTACCTTCCTCCGCAAAATTACTTTTTATTTACTTTATATAGATTTTCCATTGATGTTCAATATTCATTTGGTTCCCCCCTCTCCTCCACTGCCATAAATTCCATGGTGGCGGGGACTGTTTTACTCCCATCATTTTCTCCAGAACCCAGAAAAGTGCTTAGCTTATAGTAGACACTTAATGAATGTCTCCTGAATGAATAAATAAATCCATCAAATCAAAGAACATTTATTAAATGTTTGCTAATGAAGGGGTGCTATTATATGCCATATAATAATATATGTCACATATTGAATGATAAAGCACAAAGTAAAACCGTATTTTTGTTAATGTCACTGTACATTTATTCTCATGCATTTAGTTCTCACTGGAAAACAGCAGTTTGACATCCTGAACTGTTCTGTGGCTTCAGGAGATCAACTAACCTTGGGAAATTCATTTCTTGTGTAACAAAGGGCATTAATATAGTCAAGACAAAATGTAGATAGCCTCCTCATGTTGTTTAAGGCTCCTGTAGTCTAGTCAAAACTGAGCAAATACAAGTAGATATTAGCAGCAATAACTGGATGAAATTAAATTTCCCTGTGTTTACATAAATGCCATTACTTTGCATAACTACCCCTAGAGAAATTGAATTTCTTGACTTTCTCTACCCAACTGTAATCAGGTTTTGAATGGAGAAAAGATAAAGGCCAATTTTGTCATGCTGAGTTAGGTTTCCCTTCATAGCATGTATGCTGATAATACTACTCTCTCTGCTTATTCACAGACTTTCATGAATGTTTGATCTATTTCACCAGTTTTCCTTTGATGGGGTGTGTGTGTGCTCTTAATAGCGGTAGTGGTGGTATGAAGGTGATGGATGACTCCCCGGGTCCAGAGTGGTAAACCCACTAGGTTAACCATTATTACTAAAATAAACAGAGAAGAGAACCTGAACTTTGGAGATCATTTGGGAATATTGTGAAAACCTCCCATCTTCTACAAAACTGGATCTTAGAGTTTAGAAAAATCCTGACTTCAACCTTTACTACTTGGTGTAGTCATCTGTTATCTGTCATTCTCATGGTCTGGCTGGCCAGCTTCCCTTTTTCATCATACATGTCCTTGGTGACATCTTTCTATCACAACTCTCACATTTTTCCCATTGCCCCTGAGGCATCTGAAACTATGATTCTCCTAGGATAATGCTATTCTATGATTTGAAAGCATGCAGCAATATTGAAAGAATATGGATATTTTAAAAGATAAGCTTTTCCAATAGTAAGCAGCTAGGATTTTGAAAATACTACACAATTTCCCAAATGTGATTCATACCAACACACTTTTCTCCCTCTCCAGTTTGGGGTCAGTTACTTGTACATCTGCTGACCTATCCAAAATACAGCTACTGATGGACTAACCCAGCAGGCTGTTATTCCAGTTGCACATTCCTATTTTGTTCTAGTTGAACATTCTGGTCTGAGCAACTTTTCTTCCACAAAGGAAAATAAGAATAACCTTTATTTTAATAGTATCATTAGGATTTTGAGCTGGAAGGCACAATAAAATAGAACAACTGTGGTGTACATTATATTAAAGCACAAACTTGTTGCCTGGTGCTCAAGTCTCCCTTCAATATGACCCAAACTGCCATTTCCCGATACATCTCATGGTATTTCCCAAATTATTGGACCTTTTATTTTATTGGTATAAGGAACAGTCACATGTAGAAACCCCCTCTTCCAATGCAAGTCAACATTTTCTATGCAATTTATAGTCTTGAAGGGTTGCCTAAACACTTAGAGGTTAAGGATCTGCTCAGGATTATATAGTTATTACATAGAAGGAGACAGATTTGTAGCAGGTCACAATGACTCCAAGGCCAAGTTTTACTCAGTATGCCACATTACTACATATATGTATACATAGAAATATTCTGTCTCTTAATAAAGATATGTTCTATAGATGCCCAGATATTCATAGCATTTTTGTGGTAGCAAAGAACTGAAAATAAAATAGTTGTTCATTGATTAGAGGATGTTATATGGATGTAACAAAATATTATCATTTAATAACAAATATAACAAATTCCAAGAATCATAGGAAGTCTTGCATAGAGAGTGAAGGAATATTGACACTATAGAAATGACTGATCATGAAATCAATAACTCTGTCAAGAGTGAAGAGGATGTTAAATTTACGGTAAGGAAGACCAGTTTGAATCTCACCTCCCAAAATTATTTGCTATGTTACAACAGGTAAACCATTTAACGTCTCAAAATGTTTCTCTTCAACTATAAAATAAGGTTGATAGTCAATCAAAAAATATTTATCAATAATCTGATATGAGTTAGGCACTGTTCTAGTCAGTCACTATCTATATAAACAAAAACAAAAGCAGTATAGCCATTTAAAATAATGTGTGAATATATGTATGTTTGTGTAGGAAATTCGGGAAGAAAGTCACTAAAAGTTGGTAGGGGGTCATCAGGACAAGCTTCCTCTAGAAGGTGGTCTTGAGATGAATCTCGAAGGTATTTTCAGGGATTCTGAAAGATGGAGATGAGGTGAGCAGGTATTGAACTCTAGTCGTTTGAGGCCCAAAGGTAGAAATTGAAATACCATGTAATAACTTTGGACATACAAGATTTCATCTATATGAATATGTTCATAGATGTGTATCTATATATCTATAGATATATCCATGTCTATAGATATCATATCTACATCTATCTATATGAATTTAACCTCAGAGGGAAGATATAGAAAGGAAGGAAGAATTCCTACAAAAGGTAGGGTTTGAATTGAATCTTGAAGGAGGCCAAGAGGAGGAGGAAGAAGGGAGAACACTGTAGGCATGAGGGCAACATTGAAGTCCTGGGGGACAGAAAAGGCAAGGTGAGTCAGGAGATATGAATGGCAAATAGGCCAGGATAGCTTAATCAACAGCTACATCACAGAGTTGACAGAAAGGAGTAAAGTATAAGAACACTGGAAAGGTAGGAAGGGTTCAGGTGGTAAGCAGCTATAAGTGGGACAGCTAGGTGGTTTAGTGGATAGAGCACAGGGCCTGAACTCAGGAAGACCTGAGTTTAAATCCAGCTTTAGCCTCCAATTAGCTTCTCACCCTGGCAAGTCACAACTTCCATTTCCTTCAATTTCCTTACCTATAAAATGGGGATAATAATCTACTCCCCAGGATTTTTATGAATATCAAATGAGGTAATAATTATAAAGCACTTAGCACAGTACCTGGCACTTAGCAGGTACTTTCTAAATGTTAGTTGTTGTTATTATTATATTTGATTCTGATGGTAATAGTAAGCCATTTCAGTTTATTGAATAGAGGGAAATGCCATAGTAAGACCTACACTTTAGGAAAAAATTACTTAGACAGTTGAGTGGAGAATAAATTAGAGAGAGTGAGAGAGCTGAGGTAGGGAAACTGATTAGGAGGCTACTGAAGTAGCACGGGTGAGAGCTGATGAACTGTATAGAATGCTAGCTTCAACTAGGCATAAGAGGGATGTATGTAAAAGAATATTGTGGTAATAGTCATGATAAGATTTGACAGCTGAGTGGACATATGTGGTGAGTGAAAGTAAAGAGTCAAGAATAAAATGGAAGCTGTGTATATGCACAACCATACACACATGTACATGTGCCTCTGTGTGTGTGTGTGTGTGTGTGTGTGTGTGTGTATATACACACAAACAGATCTCAAGAGATATGAACCCAAGTGAATATATACACACACGTACACACATACATAACTAAATTTTACAAAGTACTTCTCTACTCTCATTTGAACCTTAAAAAAAGCCTGTGAAATAATAGATGCTATACTTGTCATCAACATTCCCAGAGTATGGTAATTCCCAGAGTATTTCCCCCAAGTCCACCCCTTTTCAGAACTTTTGCATGTCTTTTGAGGGTATCACCATCTTTCAAGTGACCCAGGTTCACAATTCCCAATGCCTCCCCTGCTAGATTGCAAGCTCCTTGAGGCAAGAGACATTTTCATTTTTTTTCTTTACATTTTGAGGGACTATCATGGAACCAGGAACCTACCAGGTATTTAATAAATATTGATCAATGGACAACTACTTTGTTTCTAGTTCTTGGCTGCACCCAAAAGTATTATTTTCAATATTTCTTGCATAAGAAAAACTTTTCTGTCTTTGAACTCCTTGGGGAATATATATACGACAGTGCCTTTGACAGAAATAGGTAAGTTTGGACCTGTGAAGGGTTTAGGCAGAAGGAAAAAAAAATGAGTTCAGTTTCAGTTGTGCTGAATTTAGGATGTTTCCAGGACATTCAGAATGAAATATCCAATGGGCAATTAGTGATCAGGATTAAACACCAGGAGAGAAAGGGGGGCTGGATGTATAGATCTGGGAGACATCTGCATAGAGGTTAAATTCACATGAACTGATCCCTTTGTCCTAGTTTCCTCATTTGCAAAATAGGAAAAAAATAATACTTGCAATAACTAACTCATCAGACTCTCATGAGGACTGCTCTTTACTAATCTTATAGTTCTATAGAAATGGGAGAGATATTCTGTCGTCCAAATTATAGATGTCATAAATAAAATAGATATTATTCAAATAGATAATTAATAAAATATGACAGAAAATAGTCTAAGTTAAATTCCAATTATGGGACTTTCTCATTCTGAAAGCTCTAGCAATTAGAGTTATATAAGAATCTGTTGCTTCAAAATTATAGTGAAATAGCAGCTTTTCAGAAGACAGATGTTAGGCATGGATAGATGTGTAAAATGGCAAATTTTCTGTGTGGTGCTATTACAACAAATGTGTGCATATGTTGCAGTGTTTGCATTCATGAGGCTTTTTGGTGTTTGTTCTAATTATCTTTATGCTTTTGCTTTTAAATTCACCCACAAGCAAGGAAGATCAATATGTATTCTCTGACATATTTGTGAACACAGAAAGACACAGTGGCACACTTCAGTGATCCCAACCATTTGGGATGATGAGGCTGATGGAACTCTTGAACTTGGAAGTTCTGAGCTGCTGTGGACTCAGTTGATCAGGCTTCCACACTAAGCTCAGTATTAGGTGAGCCTCCAGGAGTTGTGGGGCCACCATGTTACCCACGGAGGTTTCAGAGAATTCTACGTGAATGTGATAGGAAATAATTGTTTAATAAGAAATATGAGAAATTCAAGAAATAACGAAGGACTTGCATAAACTGATTTAGAGTGAAAGAGTACCAACACTGTAGAAATAATTGATCTTGAAATTGAACAGCACTGTCAAACAATGAATAGGGTATAAAACTTTCACTTCCTACAAGTGTAAAAATGGAGGTCAAAGCTTTCACTCCAGTCCAAACAGGATTGAACCCACTGAGGACACACTGAATTTCCAGCCTGAGTGAGATAGCGAGATACAGTATAGATAGACAGGCAGATAGCCATGGATAGAGACATAGTTACATATATGTATAGATATCTATATACATATGTGTATAGATTTATGTATATGCATATGTGTGTGTATATTTCTCTCCCTCTCATACACACTCACACATGTGCGCACACACGCACACACACACTTGTACATATCACTTCTTTCTCCCAAGGTGTCACAACAAATATTGGCAGAGAATGGTTGTAACTCTGGCTTCCTAAATTATAGCCCAGTGCTTGTAGCTCTAGGCCACACTGCCTTTTTCTAAAGGTCTGTGTCCACCTATTGTTCAGTAATTTCAGTCATGTCTGATACTGCGTGACCCCATTTGGGGTTTGCCATTTCCTTCTCCAGCTAATTTTAAAGATGAGGAACTCAGTCAAAAGGATTAAGTGGCTTCCCCAGAGTCACACAGCTAGTAAAGTATATATGGCCAGATGTGAATTCAGGAAGATGAGTCTTCCTGACTTCCAGGCCTAGCACTCTATCCACTACACCACTTAGCTGCCCATGTATAGGAATAGACATATAGAAATAGGTAAGAAAAAACAAGCAAGAATATAAGAAGAGCTTGAAGGCAGGATCTTCTATAGGTATAAGTGGGATGAGGTGGGAATATGAAACATCTTACCTAAAATATATCTTGCCACTTCTATTCCACCAGTTATAAGCACCAGAAACCATTATCCTCTTTCTTAAGACTGTCTCAAGAGAGCAGGTTAAGCTATTATTAGTCATTAATACTTCAGAGTAAATGGACTTATTATTAAATAATTATGTATTATCAAATAACATTAAATAATAATAATATAATTAAAATAATAGCATTAAATAAAAATCTGTGGGAATGAGACATGGTACAGACAAACTATGACTGATGTTAGGAAAAGTGTCATATTTAAAGGATAAAAATATTATCAGGGGGCAGCATGAGTGCTAGAAATATGGAAGAAGTATTAACAATGAAAATAGGCAAAGAAAGTGGTCGAGGCTCTCAAAGACAAATCTCATTTCCTTAAAAGTTTTGCTGAGGGGAAAAGAGAAAGGCTGAATGGTAAATTAGAAAGAACGCAGAGTAAGGTAAGACATCAGTTTAAATCCCAGCTGTTCCACTTTCTAGTTGTGTGGTTTTGGTCAAGTAACTTTGCCTCTCTAACCTTGTCATCTAATCTGTAAAGTGGGCATAATAGTGACTTATTTTGCCTTACAAGATATTGGTCAGGAAAAATGTGAAAACTCTCATGACTGTATAAGTGAAAGAGCTTTTCATCAATGGAGCAGGCTTTGCTTGAAGCAACCAAAGGCACTAATGTGATCATTAAGCACACACAGATACCCCTAGCTATATACATACATATATGTATACACACATATGTGTCTATATATGCATATAAATGTATGTATGTGTGTGTATATATATATACATATATACATATATATACATATATAAATATGTGTGTGTATGTATATATGTATGTATGTATAACCAATATTCTGCTGGACACATAGGAAAGACAAACTTTTGAAAATATTTTTAATCAGTTCCTCATATACCTTGGAAAAGTGACTTTTATCAGAGAAAATTCCTCCAGTTAACACCTTCTCTTCTAATCTTAGCTTTACTGGATTTCTCTGTGAAAAAAGAAAACATACCTTTTAAAGACATAATATTCAAAATTGTCCATTTTATTTTTCTGTGATCCTTCCTAGATCTGAGAAGCAATTTTCCCTTGTTCTAATTTGTTTATGATGTGATCTTTTATATCTAGGTCACATATGCAATTGGAGCTTACTTTGGCTTATAGTGTGAGGTCTTAGTTGAAATCTAATTTCTGCCTCAGGGCTGACTAGTTTTCCCAGCAGTATTAATGAAAAACTGAGCCCTTAGCCCAGTGGTTGGGGTCTTTAATTTTTTTTTTAAACACCAGGTGATTGGTTCATTTGTTTCCCTGTGTTGTATACTTAATGCGTTCTAATGATCAATGTTTCTATTCTGTTTTAACTAGCACCAAAGTGTTTTGAGAATTAAAAAAGGTAGCTCGTTATTTTCATTGATGATGACCAAATCTGGATATAGAGTCATAATATCTCAGAGATGGAAGAAGCCTCAGAAGTCATCTGCAACCCATTTAGAGGCAAGGATACTTTCACTGCTTTCCTGATGATCAGTCATCTAGTTTTCCAGTAATGGGGCATTACTTCATTTCCTCCCAAGGCAGCCTGTCACACTTCTTGGACAGCTCTAATCTTTACATACATTTTTCCTTACACCTGCATAAAACCTTACTCTCTGCTGTTTCTGCCCATTCCTTCTAGTTTTTCTTCTCCAGGGCTTAGAAGAAAATGGCTAATTCCTCTTCCTTGTGACAGCCCTATAGATAGTTGAAGACAGCCTATGGCTCTCTTCCATCTTTCCTATCAATTTAAGTGTTTCTCACTGAACTTCTCTTCAGTAAACATAAATAAATGAGTTAACCCAATAATACAACTTGCCAAGGATAAAAGAGATTCATAAAGTTTGGATCTCTACCATCCAGTGTGCATTTCCATGCCTATGGAAGATAAAGAATCTAAGGTAGTATCTGATAAATCTACAATGAATAGGAATTTTCATTCTTCTAATAAATGGCTTTATATTGTTCTTTAAAGCTTACAAATTGCTTGACATATATTATCTCATTTGGGTCTTACAAGCATCCCATGAAGTAGGTACTGCTGATATTATTGCCCTCCTTTTACTTAGGCTCAGAGGGTCTAAGTCACTTGCTCATTGGAGCACACCAAGTAAAGAACAGAGTCAGGATTCAGACCAAAAATTTATCCACTAGAACACATTCTTGCTCTGTTCCTCAATCCATATTTCCCATGCTTACTCATTTATTTATCAGTGTTAGAAATTCATTGTCCTTTACAAATATTACTGAAACTTCTTTAACCTCTTGGGTCTGAGATTTGTTGGTTGTCACCATTCATTTCTTTTTGTTAAAGAAATTCAATAGCAATTAAGGAAACAAATACCAAAAGTTTATTTGGGAAAGATTCTGTTTATAAAGTCATTAGAGGTTTAGAACCTCTACAGCTTGGTACATATTGAACAGGGATTGTTTTGCTTTTTATTTTGTTTTATTTTGAGACTAGGTCTCCTTATCTCACTCATGTTGGAAGTACAGTGGCCACTCACAGAGCCAGGCCCACTGCTGATTTGAACAAAAACTCTGACTCTGTTTCTTTTTTTTTTCCAGCTCTTTCTTTTTTAATTAATTTATTTTGAATTATCAACAATCACTACCATAAGCTTCTGAGCTTCAAATTTTTCTCCCTCTCCCTCCCCAAGATGGCACTCAATCTGATATAGGCTCTACATATACATTCCTATTAAATATATTTTCACATTAGTGATGTCGTAAGTAAGAATCAGAGCCAACAGGAGGAAACAGAAAGAGGAAACAAAACACAACAGAAGAAAAAATACAGCACGTAGTATGCTTTGATCTGCATTCAAACACCATAGTTCTTTCTTCTTTGTGGATAGCATTTTCCATCATGAGACCTTGGAGATGTCTTAGGTCCCTGTATTGTTGAGAATGACTCTCTCTGTTTCTAACTTGAACTGGTTCACCTTTCCTTAGCCAGCCTGGTGGTACTCTACTCCTGGGAGCTTAGCATACTGGTGGTGGACTTAGTGTGGATGCTTGGTCAGCATTAGACCAACAACATCTCAGACCTCCTAAACTCAAGTGATCTTCCAGCCTCATTTTACTTTAATAGCAGTGAAAATAGACATGCTCCACCATAGCTGGCAGGAATATTCATGTTCTTATACTTTCTTAAAAATGAAGTAGAAAGAATAAATGTAGGCTACTGCAGAGACTCTCTATTCAATGGAGTGTAGCATTTCAAATTTTCATTTAATTTCTGTCATAGAGTAACCAAGTCATCTACCTTCTGCTACATCCTTTGATTTCTTCATAGCTTTTTGATAAATCTGACCCCTTATAATACTTAATCACAAAATCACTCTCTCTCTCTCTCTCTCTCTCTCTCTCTCTCTCTCTCTCTCTCTCTCTCTCTCTCTCTGTCTCACACACACACACACACAGCTTATTAATTTAAGATGATTCACATAGTTCTAGTGAATGGGCATCCAGAATCATTTACTAGAGAACATCCTATACAGCAAGGTAGTCACAAATGATGCCATACTCAGAAGAAAACCTGGAAGGGCACTCTGTGGGAAGAACCATCTGTCACTATTGGTCTCTTTAATCACAGACAGAGTCTAATCTCCAACAATGAGATCTTTAAATGTAAAGGGCTACATTAGAGAGAAAGATCATTTAGTTCTCATGCTCACCAATGAGGCAGCAAAAATAGCACAGTACATGAGTCAACAGACACAGGATCTAGTTCTAGCTTTTTTGTTAAACAGCTTTGTCACCATCAGCAAGCCACAACTTCCCTAGTCCAAGTTTGCTCTTCTGTAAAATTGGATTAGATGAATTCTAAGGTACCTTTTTGGTCGAACATTATATGAAGCCTTATGCCTTATAGTAAACATTTATCCTCAACTCTATTTTAATGATGTCTTAAAGAAGAAGAATTCTAGTTCCTACCTCAGAAGCTAAGAAGAATTTATGTGGGAGAATGGATCAATATCCATTATAGAATGGATACTATATTGGGATTGGAGTCATAAAAACCTGGATTCAAATCCTGCCTTATACGTTTAATATCTGTGTAACTCTGGCCTCCTTTCTCTACCATGGAAAATTAGAAAGTTAGACTGAATGATCTTTAAGGTTCCTTCCCACTTGAAATCAATGATTTTATGGAAGTGGAGAGAAGCAGATTTAAACTTAATGAAAAGAAAAATTTCTAAACAATTAGGACTGCCTAAGTGTAGAATGGGCTGCTACAGGAAAAAGTAACTTTCCCCTCAATTGAGGTTTTCAAGCAAATACTCAATATCCACTGGCTGAGTATATTGAGGAGGAAATTCTTATACAGATACATGTTAGGTCAGAAGAAGCAATACAAGGGCACTCTCAAGGTCTCTCTTAAGAACTTTGGAATTGATTGTGACAAGGGAGACACTAGCACAATACCACCCAGTATGGCATGCCCTCATAGAGAAGGTGCTGTGCTCTTTGAGCAAAGCAGCATGGAAGTAGCTCAAAAGAAATGTGAGATGTACAAATTTAGACAATCCACCCCAAATGTCACATGGACTATTTGTGCCCAACCTGTGGTAGAACATTCCAAGTCATACTGGTTGGATCAGGCACAGTTGGACACACTGTAACTTGATTCTAGCGTAGTGATGCCATTTTGGCCTTTTTGAGAATGAAGGACAACAAAAATACATAGGCTATCTAGCATCTAAAGTCCCTACCAAATCTGAAATTCTGTGATTCATCTGTGCTTCATAACCGCCTCAGCACTTCTCTTAACTCTCTTTGAGTGTTTTCTCCTTTGTTTGGAAATCATTGATTCATCCTCACAGCTGCCTTTCCAAACACATTTGGTCATAATTAGTCTTTGGACATTCACCTCTTTTTTTGTTTTTGTTCCATTCAAGTGAGTAACAGAATAAGAAGGAAAGTCATTAAAAGAACTGATCAGACCAAGAAGGAGAAAGGCAACAGATCTATATTCACACAAGATATATAGCAGAGTTAAGAGCAGTTGGAGTTCCTTCACAAAGCCCCAGGAATGTGACTTAGTATTGATCAAGAAAAGACTATGAATGAGATCCTGAGCCAGGTGGGTTGAGATAAGTGCCCTGAAAGTAGTGGTAGTCTCTCCAACCCCCCTCAGCCAAAACTTTTTAGATAATATTAAGATAAAGATAATGATTGAGAGGCTGTGTGGAATACCGAATAGAAGCCTGGTTTAAGTAATGCTTCCAGCACACATATAGTGGCTGAGTGACTCTGGACTAGTGAAACCTCACAATGCTGAGACCATAAATTGTAGGACAGTTTCTGATTTGCATTGGCAGAGAGAGTTTATTTCCATCCAAAAAGCTCTCTCTAGCAGCAGCTGACTTTATTATATTATTCTAGTTTTTAAAGAAGTCTTTTCATTGTTAACAACCCTATGAACAATTAAGGAAACTCTCAGATGGAGTTTTAAAAATAAATAACAAGCCAACTGGGACTCAGAAGACCTAGCAAAAGAAGACCTAGCATCAAAGGTGTACTTCTTACTATCTATGTAAGACTTTAAAAAGATCACCCGCCTTTCTTCTCCCATAAAATGAATGGGTTTGACCAGAGCAAGGGTTAAACTGGGATCTGTGAACATACTTCTTAAAAATATTTTGATAACTATTTCAACATAATTGTTTTCCTTCACAATCTTGTATATTTAACTTTATTTTGTGCATTTAATATTTTTTTTCTAAGAATGAGTCCAGAGGCTTCATATCAGACTACCAAAGGAGTTTGATACAAAAAAGGATAAGAATTATTAATAAGTAACAAGTATTAGTGGGTGGAAAGATGATGTCATGCCAAGACAGACAGATGCCCAGTTCCCCTAAAAACACTCCACTGGACTTAGGAAAGTACTAGTCTATGAAGAAATAACATCAATTACTTGTGGGCTCTTTCACACAGACCAAGATCCAGAGAAGGACTCAAGGGGCTCTTCAGAGACCTGGAGATGGACAAGCTAGGGAATATGGAAAGCAGACCAGAGGACAGTCCTGGGGGATTCCTGGCTGGAGTTCTCTCAGCACCAGTTTCCTCAAGCAGCCCTAGAGAAAACCAGGCTAAACCATACATGGAGCAGTATGTTTTGGATGCCAGAATGTAGAAGTAGCCCCTGAGCTTGTTAGGAGTTGGGAAAGGCCCTCCGGTTAAAGCCTGATACAGAGAGAGGTACTAGAACTCAGTGGAAAAGAGTCTGGCCAGAGCACAGTACCAGAGGAACTTCACAGTCCCTTGGAAGGAGAAACATCCACGGAATAAAACCTGAGGAAGATAGTGACCCAAAACAAATCAAGTAAAGCCTTGAAAAACATTTAATGTAGCCAAAAGGATTACAAGACTACATGTGTCATTCCATTCCTTTCTGTGGTTCCTCGTAGGCGCATAAGATTGTCTATCTTTCAAGTCTTCCTTTATAGTTAAAAGTCTTTTTTTTTGGTCACTTGCAAAATGTGTTGTCATTGAAATTTTTAATTTTAACCTCTGTGAAAAACTCTTAGGAATTTGTAGCATACAGTCATTTTTTTTTTCTGGAGACAATTTTTTTTATACATTAGGTTGGTGCTTGGTTTTTCTATGTTCAGAAATTCTAAGCAGTTTTATTTTTTCTTTCTTTTTTTGGTACTATTGTGTATAGTATTGTGTTCAGGTTTTTTTCTTTTCTTTTTGGATAGGTCATTTTCTTCTGGGAGACTTACGATCTTTAAATTGTCTTTCTGGATCTTTTATTTTTGAAACCAACATGTTTTCCTTTTGTAGAGATCATGGTTGCTTGCTTGTTTGTTTGCTTTTTTTTTTTTACCAATCTTGTTTTACTTCTTCCAGATTACCCTTTTCTTTAGTATGTTTATATTCCAATTCAGTTGTTCTCTTATATGCTTCTTTACAGGGACTTGCCAGCATAGATTTAAGTTTGTCTATTTTGTTAACTATTCATACTATTCAGGCCATAAATTCTGACCTTTGCTCCTATTTAATTTCTGCTTTCAAAATCTTTATTTCTCTTTTAAACCATTAAGGAACATCCCAGCTGTAATGCTAGGCTCTCTTGGGAATCCTCAGGCAACTCTGCCTTGTTAGCTGTTGGCTAAATTTCCTTTAAGTTGCAAAGTTTAAAATGTTTGGACCCATTTAGACATCTTTGTGGCTATGTGCCTTTCTGTTTTAATATATCTCCTGTTGATTTATTTGCTCATGCTCTAGGATTTTAATTGAATTTTCTTCTAAGATCTTAGATAATTTCATTTTTTTCTCCTTATCTCATCTTTTTGCTCACTTTTTGAATCTTTTACCTTTGATGACAGATCCCGCAAGGGTTAAACCTTAACAATTTATCAGTCTCCTCCCATACTAGGAAATATATTCTCTTTAAATATTCTGAAAAGCAGTTTGCAATTAAAAAAAAGTTAGTAAATTATGCAATTGTAGATTCAGCTAACTCATAATTAGTTCTTTCCCCCAAAGACATCAAAGAAAGAAGAAAAGGACCAATATAAAAAATACTTATAGGAACTATTTTTAGTAACCTCCAAATAGAAACTGAGGATGACATGTTGTTCTATGAGAGGGAGAGAGATGAAGCATACCACCTCCATGTCAGTTCTTCTAGATCTCAAATATATCTCTTTCTGAAGTTATTATACTATAAAAAGAATAAATAATAACAATAATAACTAACATTTAAGTAATGTTTTAAGGTTTAAAAAGTGCTTTATATATTATATCATTTGTCAACCCTGTGATATAGATATTATTATTTTTATTACCCTAATAAATGAGGAAACTAAGACAGAGATGTTAAAAGACTTTTCCTGATGAAATGGCTAAAAAAAGTGGCATCCAGATAAAATGCGATATTGCCATGCCAGAAGAAATGGTTAAATGAAAAGTTTCATAGGAAATTAGAAAGATTTCTATGAACTAATGCAGAGTGATCAAAACCAAGAGAACATTTTGTAAAATGTCAGTAACATTACAGAGAAAAAGGCAACTATGAAAGGTCAGAGAACTCAGATCAACGCAGTGATAAACCACAGTTCCAAAAGAAGAATGAAAATAAAACATGCCTCTTCCACGTGCCAGAAGAGAAATGAACATAAATACAGAGACAAAATCTTATCAGTTATCAGAGTGGGGATTTGTTTGGATGGACTATCCATGTAGAGCATGTCAGTTTTCTTATTCTTTCTTTTGCTCATTTGGATGAGTGTCAGGAAGGATAGATTATAAATGCTTATAGAAATAAATTTATTTTTAAAAGATTCACATTTTTCTCAATTAAAAGAATCATGAACTAAAAGATCTCTCAAGATCATATTATGCTGAAAGGTTTTTCTGGTCTTCCCTCCACATCCCCAGCTGCTAGTGTCTTCCCCCCTAAGTTTAACTTCCATGAAGTCTTTTTCTTGTATGTATCTATTTTTGTACTTGTTTCTCTATTTAGAATATGAACTCTTTTAGGGCAGGGACTATAGTTGCTTCCTCTTTGTAAACATAGCGCTTAGCACAGTATATGGCCTTAGCTTAAAAAGGCCAAAGTCTCCCACTGCATCCAGGGCCATCTCCAGTCATCCTCATCTATATCGTGCCCCTGGACCCAGATGGCTCCGGAGGAGAAAGTGAGGCTGGTGACTTTGCATAGCCCTCCCTCACTTAAATCCAATTCACTTGCATGTCATGGCATCACCTCCTTGATAACATGGTCCTCTTTGAGAATGGACAAACAACAACAACATGGTACATATTAAACACTCAATACTTGATGGTTGAGTACTTACTGACTCTGCAACTTTTTGACAATCATACCACTGTCTGGATTTTGAAACCATGTTTCCTGAAATACCAGCAGTGCTACTTCCCTTCTCTCTCCAACATCTCCCCACCCCCTGCCACAGGCAGAAATAATAGCCTCTTAACATTTTAAACAGTAGAAAGATATATCTGAATAGAACCAAATAAATGTTTTGGAGGTTGTCAAAAAATGCAGGAGAGCCTTGTTTAAATAGGTCATTCATCAATACCAGGCCCAGCATTTAATCACCTGGGCAATCACTTTTCATGATAGAACAATCAGGAAATTTCAAAGAATGGTTCATAATTTCCACAACAACTGAAATTTCCTTTTCATCATCCTCCCATCACAATTCCTTGCTCTTTAATTCTTCATAATTTTCGCTAGGGTTTTCCTAGCAGCCTGATTTATATTTTCCCATAAATAATGCCATCAATTAGACTTCTTTAGAAATGTCTAAGGTATTTGCATGATATACACCAGGAGAATTATAGTCTGTCTTCTATAATGCTGTTTCAAGGGGAATGTAACCTGTTTAGATCCCCAGCTTTGCCTCTCCAATGCTAATACTAATATTTCTCCTTTCTTTTTTTTTTTCTTTTTGCCCTTTAGCCATGTTAAACTTAGCCTATCAGCAACTTGGGCACGAGAGCATCTGGCATACATGATAACTCTCAATATGCTCCAGAGAGTTTGGTTCTCAAATGTTCCCAGTCCCCTGTCAAATATCACAGTAGCCTGCCAAAGGTTAGCATTTTTTAATGGATGGAACACCTTTTCAAAAAGAAATGCTCATTGAGTGGAAGCCTCCCCTCCCTGTTGTTCTTCTAGATATCACATATACCTCTCTCATGTAATTTTTAACTATAACAATAATAACTCCTATAATTTAAGTAATACCTTAAGGCTTACAAAGTACTTTACACATAATCACTTCATTTGTTCATCATAGCAACCCTATGGTACAGTTGCTAATATTTTTATTATCTATCTATATAGCTAAGGAAATTGAGATACAGATGTTAAGTCACTTTCCCAGGCTCATACATCTACTAAGAAGCATTATTCAAATTCATATCTTCCTGACTCCTTATTCACTTCTTCATCCTCTGATACACTGTCTCCATTGTGAGAGAGGACTCTTACATATGGAAAGAGATGCTGTGGTGCAGTAGAAAGCATACTAGGATTTGAGTTAGGAGACTAGGGTTCTTTCCTGAGGAGTCATATTGTCTCAGCCTCAGTTTCCTCATCTGTTAAATAAGGGGGTTAAACAAACTATTCAGAGTAGGACTGAGCAAAAAGTGTTTAACATTAGTGCCACTGACTGGAGAATGGCCAAACAAATCTTAGTACAGTAATATAATGGGATATTACTGTGACATAACAAATGGCGAGAAACATAGAATTCAGAAAAAAAAATCATAGAATGACAAAAAGTTATAAAGTGAAGAAATCAGATTTAGAATAGTGTACATGATGAAGGTATTAATGTTATTGTTAATATCACCAAAAAGCAGCCTTAATTTGATAAACTATAATGAAAAATCTCTGAGATAGGGAGGAGATAAATTCATCTTCTCAATAAGAGGGAAGGGGAATACAGATGTAGAATGAAATACATCAAATCAGGAAACATACAGTAAGCATTCATTATGCTCCAGTTTCTGTGTTAAATACTGGAGATTTGAAGAAAGACAAAATAAAGACAAAAAACCCCCATAAAATCCCTGCTCCCAAGGAATTCTCATTTCAAAGGAGGAGACAGTATACAAACAATTATCTCCACACCAGGAAAATATGGAATAAACTGCTTGCAATCTCAGAAGGAAGGCAGTAGCAGAAGGTGAAGGTGCTAGGAAAGGTCTGTTGGAGAAGGTTAGATTTGAAGATCATATATGAAGGAGTGCATTTCAGGAAGGGGTACAGATAGCAGAATGAGGGTCCTGGACTAGATTACCTCTGATGCTAATTTTACTTCTAGCTCTGTAGCCGTGAAGGTAGGGCTTAATGTAAGAAGTAGTGAACAGGGAGAGAAAGGCTAACAACCATGGCATAATAGCACCTAAAAGCAAAACAGGATAAAACTCAATAATAACATTTAAAAAAACAAATAAGGGGCAGCCAGGTGGTGCAGTCGATAGAGCACCAGCCCTGGAGTCAGAAGGACCTGAGTTAAAATCCCACCTCAGACACATAACACTCAGTAGCTGTGCGACTGTGGGCAAGTCAGTTAACCCCAAATGCCTCACCAATAAGGAAGGAAGGAATGGTTGTTTAAAAAGGGGTGATTTTTAAGACCCATTCTGGTTTTGATATGCTAAAATTAAATATTTTTTTAAGAAATCTTAAATATCTCAAATTGCCTCATCCACTGTTAGATGTAGGTGGATCCTCAGGTGCTAATATTTAGATGAGTCCCAGTAGCTGGATCAGCCCAGGTTCTACCTCCAATCTTGCAGAGATTTGTTGTTTAGTTGCTTTTGTTCAACTCTTCATGACCCCATTTGGGGTTCCCTGGGAAAGATACTGGAGTGATTCACCATTTCCTTCTCTATATCATTTTACAGATGAGAAAACTGAGGCAAACAGAGTTCAGTGATTTGCCCAGTGTGGCACTGTAAAAAAGTGCCTGAGGCTATATTTGAACTCAAGTCTTCCTGACTCCAGGCCTGGTGCTCTATCCATTGTGCCACCCAGTGAGACCAATGCAAACCTATCTTTATTTCCATAAGTTAAATAAGTGTTCTGACTGATAGCCAAAGGAATGGCTAGCAGATTCTAAGGGAGAAGTTACCTTGAGAAGGAAAACCTAATGGTGATTTGCTTGTACGGTACATGTCCAAAAGAATTTTTATAAAGAAAATTTCTGCTCTTACATTAAAGAGTAGTCAGTGAACTCAGAATCCTCAATGCTAGCCACAGCAGGTTAAGATTAAACATCATTAAACTCAGAAAAAGAAATCTTTATCAAGTTTTTACACATTACTTCATGCTCTGTTACTGGTTGTACTTAGATTTGATCCTGTAGAAGCATATACAATGAGTAGTTTTGGAATAGGATAGGAGTGCAATTAATTTTACAGGCATTTCATATGTGCATAGACCCATCTGGAATTTTCAGCCACTGTAAAGATGCCTTAGAACCATGGACAGCTCTTTAATAACCACATATAAACTTATAGGAGGTCATTTTCTTTGATTAGATAAGGTTTACAATCTTAAAGGCAAGAGATCTTTGGTAAATATAATTAATTTTATTTTCAGGGTAAATGTAGCTTTAATTATTCAATGTAGAATTGTCCTAAAAGATTAAAAAAAAAACCTTGTTTTAAAACTATTTCCTTATATTATCATTGGCTCTCATTATAGCCTTTGTATATGACTTTTAATATAGCTGACTAATCACCATGCATTTATTGCAGACTAAAAGGAATTTAAATCCGATGTTCATTTTTGTGCTTTTACAGCAAAATGTCAAACATTTCATGAATCATTGTAATCAAATCAAATGAATTTCAGTAACATGCTTTAACTTGAAAAAGTTTTTTTAATAAAATAGGAAAGTGATTTGAACAAAGGTAAATGACTTAATTCAATATGATTTTAATCATCATAGCTAAATTTAATAAACTGTTTTCCAAACATGTCATTGTCAATAATTTGTAGTGGACTCAAAAAGAGGCAACTAATTATATTACCAGACAGCTGAACATGATAACAAAAAGGCCATTGTGATAAAGCAGTGTGTGTAAAAGAAAGAATGGCTGACTGGGAGGCAGGACATTGACTTCTGGTTTGGATTCTGAGCTCCTAAAATGACTTCTGTTCAGGTCTAGGCACTAGAGTAGTATTGATAGGCTATAGATTAAATAGAAGAAACTGACTGATATAGTAAGGTGCCTGAAATCAATCATGACAGTGAAGGTATTAGGCATCATAAATATTGGGATATGTCCACAGGATCATAGATTTAGGGCTAGGAATATCTTAGAGGCTTATCCACTCCAATGTTGTTGCATAATTTACACAAAAGGAAACTGAGGCCCAGAAAAATTAAATGACTTTCTTAAACAATTAGAGAACCTATAAATGACCGAGGCAGGTTCTGAACCCAGATCCTCTAGATCCAAATCCATTTTGCTTTCCACTACATTGAAGTGGAGATGCTTAGCCTGGAGAAGAGAAGGCTAATTTGGAGGTATGATAATTGACTTTTAGAATTTGAAAGGTTGCCTTTTCCAAGAGAAATTAGATGTCTTCATTTTGATCCTGGAGGCCAGAACTAGAAGCAGTGGAGGGAGAGAGAAAGAGCTAGGGGATTTTCCATAAATTTAATACGTAGAATTAAATAAATAAGAATGAAGAAGCTAGGAAACTCTCTTATTAGAGGTCTTCAATGAAGATTGATGACTATTTGTCAGGTATATTATAAAAAGAGTTTGTCTTTAGGTACAGTCTAGAATAGATGGCTCTAAGGTACTTCTCGGCCATGATATTTAGTGATTATGATTCAAATGTGAATTTGGACAAGTTTCTCTGCTTCTATGAATCTTCACCTACAAACTAAGATATTAATATTTGGACTAACCTACCTCACAGAGAAGCTATATCAAGTTGTAGAATATATGTTAGAGTGCTATAAATGATACGGAAACATAAAGGATTATTATTTTTTATTACTTTACCTTATGAAACTAAAGGGAAACCATTCCACTTATGTTGAACTCCAGCCTCAGAACATAAGAAAAACAAATGGCCTAAGGAAGATTTAAGGCAACACTTTTTGATTCTCCATTTGGCATTAGAATTCTCCAGCTCAATCTACACATTTTATAAGAGAACTGCTGACCATCTTGGGAAAATTTCAAGTCTTTTGCTATTTTCATTTTGAATGTGATTTTTTTTATCTAATGGGATTTATTATCTGCTTTCTTCCTTTTTTCTCTATTAGGAAATGAAGCAGCTAATTCAATTCAATTCAGCTAATATTTACCTGGCATTTCTATGCAAGCTACTGGGTTTCCTATGGAGAATAGAAAACTGAGTGATTCATGCTTTTTGCTCTGAATGAGCTACAAAATAATATGAGAAGACAAGAAAAATGATAATTAGACATATCAAATTGAATGTGATCAATCCTATAGGAGAAAGCAAACTCAAGTGTTGTGGGGGAATCAGAGGAGGGAGAGGTCATGGTTGATTGCTGGGATCAGGGAAGATTTAAGAGATAATGCTTAACCCAGGCTTTGAAGGCCAAATGATATTTCACCAGGATAATTTGGGAAAGGACCCTGTAAGACTGAGGAAACAGCCCAGCTTTGAAACTGAATGCTTAGGAATTAATTGTTAGGCCGGCTGTAGCATAGCATAAGTCAATTATATGGCAGAAAAGAAAGGTTAGGAATATATTAAGGATATCACCAAATTCCAGGCTCAAAAATAATAGGGTCATAGAGTTCAAACGGATGATAAACAGTGGGAAACTATCACAGGTACTTGAACAAGTGACAAAATCACAGAGTAACATACAAACTGATCAAGGGAGAAGGGGTCCAAAGATCATTCAGTGCAAGATCCTTATTTTATTGAAGATGGTATTGAATTCTGGTGAATAAGTGAATTAAATGTGAATGAAAAAAATTATTTACAAGGTACACTTACTATGTGCCAAGTGCTATGCTAAGCACGAGGGACACAAATAGAAAAACTGGAATACCTCCTACTGTCAAGCAACTCATTTCTAGATTAGTCCAATGAAATGACTTGCCTAAAGTCAATTAGTGGAGAAGGCCAGACTGGAATGAGGATCATCTGACCCTGGATTATTGTGCTTTTTCCATGACACTACATTCACTTCTAACTTTCGTGATGTGGACCAGGCTTTAATAAGTTCAAAAGTGCTGTGTGTGATCTAAGAGTCATCATTTAATGCTCTTAACCCACTATTCCTTTTGTAAAATGCAAGTCACGTTTACTTTAACAACTTCACAAGGCTATAGTTAGAAAAGTGCATCACAGGCCACAAAGCATTAAAGAAGAATGAATTATTTTCATTCTGAAAGCAGTGACTTTTGGAAAAAAAATAAAGAATACACAGAGTTCAGCTAAAGGATGTAGAAAGAGTAGGTACCATCAGGCTAGACAATTTAATGTACTCTGCCAGATGTAAACTGTCAGATTAGATACACGGCCTTTATATCTGAGAAGGGTGGTGGTTTGGTAGGATATATATATATATATATACATATATATATATGTGTGTGTGTGTGTGTGTGTGTGTGTATGTATATATATGTATATATATGTGTGTGTGTATATATATGTATATATGTGTGTATATGTATATATGTATATATGTATATATATATGTGTGTATGTATATATGTATATGTGTATGTGTGTATGTGTATGTGTGCATATACATATGTGTGTTATATGTGTATGCACATATACACATGCATATATGTATATAACTTTATGTGTTCAAACACATATACGTATATGTGTATATGCAAGCACACACAGATGTGTGTGTAGATAGATGTAGATACTCATGGATACAGGTAGATATACCCATAGATATTTCTCCCTCTGTCTCTGTCTCTCTCCCCTGTATTTGTCACCAACTTTCTCTCTATACAAACAAACTATCATAAGGCACATATGCATACACATTGAGGGCTATTATATTTATATCATGGAAGCAAGTAGCAGGATGAACCTTTATTATAACACAATCTGTATATTATAATGTACATTAAATGACAGACCTGGAATCAGCAGAAAACTGAATTTGAGTCCCACTTCTGATACTTATCAGTTGTACCCATGACAAATCATTTAAACTTCTATAAGCCTCCATTTGGGCAGCTAGGTAGTGCAGTGGATAGAGTGCTGGGCAGACCTAGAATCAAGAAGACTCCTCTTTATGAGTTCTAATCTGGCCTTGTGGGACCCTGGGCGAGTCACGTTATCTTGTTTGCCTCATTTTCCTCATCTGTAATATGAGCTAGAGTAGGAAAAGACAAACCACTCCAGTATCTTTGCTGAAAAAAACCCAAATTGGGACATAAAGACTCAGATACAACTGAAAATGACTGAACAACATGCCTTAACTTGCTCATCTATAAAATGGGAATTAATAATTTTTAGTAACAATTTCCCAATGTTGTTGTAAAAATCAAATGTTATGACATACATTAAAAGGGCATATAAATGTCAGCCATTATTATGAGACGTACTTCAATGTGGCCATTTCTTTAGCACCTATTATAAAATGGGCAACTTTTTCTTTTATAATACAAATTACTTCAAAAATGGAAACTGTAGGAATGAAGTAATATTTTACACATACAAGTAGAGAAATGCCATGCATTTTAATATGGTAATAACCAGCAGGGACCCAGTGTGGACAGTGGAGAGTGAGTCAGCCTTAAAGTCAGGAAGACCTGGGCTTAGGTCTTGCTTTAGCTGCATACCGTCCATGTGACAATCATCAAATTACTTAAGCTCTAAGTACCCCAGGCAACCAAGACAGTAAGATGTAAAGCAGGTCAGATTTGTGTTGGCCTGAGGAGTTTCCTCACCCTTTACCTCTCTATACTGATAAATTCATCGGCCTAGGCACTAAAAAAAAAAAATCTTATCTAATATTGCAATATATTTACCATAAAGGCTTATATATAAGGCTGCATTAACAAGAGTGTAATGTCCACAAATAGAAACAAAAAAACTGATCGGGTATTTTCAGTTTTGTACCCAGTTCTGGATGCCACTTTTAAAGAGTCATTAACAATCTGAAGGATATTCAATATGATAGAATCAGCACCAGGTATGGAATGGTTAAAGAAACAGGATATTTATCCCAAAAAATAAAAGATATAAAGGGTCAAAAGCAAGTGACCCAATAATAATTCTCATATATCAGTGTTATTATGTGTAGTGAGATTGAATTTTTTTCTGTGTAACAATACATCAAAACTTAGATGAGTGGGTGAAAGGTACAGACTATATTTTTAAATCATAAAAGGCTTTCTAACAAGCAGCACTGTCTAACAGTCAAACAGCTGGTTTGTCTCCTGAGGTATTAAATTCAGTGGAGGTTCAATTAGGAAAGCCATAGAGATAATTTCTGCATTGAGTGAAAAATTAAACTTTAAGAACTTTCAAACTGTGGAATTTTTCTTTCTTTCTATGATATCTGTGTATGACTGTTGAGGGATATATATATATATATATATATATATATATATATATATATATATCTGGATTTGAATGCAGAAGCATAAATGGAATGAATTTCTATATGCTTCCAGCAAAGATATTACAGTATAGTTCAGAATGCTAAGCTTCTAGTCAGAGCCAGGTGGGCAATCATTTGAGTTCTTTCAGCCTTAGTTCCTTCATCTTTAAAATGAAGAAAAAAGTATTAGGTTCAGGGTCAGAGGAGTTGGGTTTGCATCCTGGCTCTGCCATTTATCATTTGCTATCTGTTTGACCTTGGGTAAGTCACTGAGACTTTCTGATCCTTAGTTCCCTAATATTTAAAAGGAGAGGGTTGAACTAGATGTTATCTGAGGTGTCTTCTAGTTCTAGAACCATATAGTAGGTGAGAGCAGTTTTACTTAGTGGATAGTAAGCTGATCTCAAAGCTAGGAAGACCTGGGTCGAAGTGACGCCTCTCACACATACTGGCTGCTGCAACTCTGGGTAAGTCACTAAGTACTCTCCACCAGTGGTGTCAGACTCAAATAGAAAGAGGGCCACTCAGCCCTGCACAAAGATTCCTAAAGGCATATACTCACTTAGGAAGTCACGTAGTACTAATATCTATGTCTCATTGTATTTTTACATGTCTTGTTAAATATTTCCCAATGACATTTTAGCCTGATTTGGGTCAGGAGAGCTGCTGACAAAACACATCTGCCTGTATGACACCACTGTTCAAGTTTCATCTCTAAGCCTGTGTAAGTTTCAGAGAAACTGTTCACCTTCACTGGCAAAAGGAGTCTCCTCACAGGGATTTCTTTATACTAATTCATTCAGGGTTCCAATCACTATCTGGGTCACAATGTATCAAACACTGTTTTAGGCACTGAGGATACAAAGACAAAAATTAAATATCAAATCAAAATTTCTTTCAAGAAGCTTTTGATCCTTTCTGAGGAATATAATGTGTTCACAGTCAAACACACATAAGATAAATATACAACAAATGCAATGATTTGGAGAGTTAGGAAGGGGGGCTGACAACTGAGGGAATCATGAAAAAGCTCTTGAAAGGCCTGGATTCCAGCAATCTGGAGTTTGCCAGTATTCCTTCTAGTATGTATACAACTGTGCCTCTCACTTGCCTTCTTTATCCTAAAGGACCATCTTCAAATAAATTAAAGGTTTGTTGTTTAGGTCAGAAACCAGCATCTATTCCCGCTGACATCTATAGGTCCAGATTAAGGGGACTTGAGATGAAATTCTCAATAGCTAAGACAGAGCAGGATTCCAGTCAAGTGCCTCAATTTGGCTTTGCTATGCCTATGAATTCCAGTGGAACATAAATTCTGTCAAGTCCTATCCCTACCAATTTCAAAGGGATTTGAGTAGAGACTAGGCAATAGACCATACATCTACCATACAAGGACCAGCTTAAATAAATTAGCAGAGTGATGGATAACAGTGCTGTGTTCACTCTCAAAGAATTTGTAAGGTATAAA
Organism: Phascolarctos cinereus; assembly: GCF_003287225.1. Classification (NCBI taxonomy): domain Eukaryota; kingdom Metazoa; phylum Chordata; class Mammalia; order Diprotodontia; family Phascolarctidae; genus Phascolarctos; species Phascolarctos cinereus. Next base: position 223,478,249 of record NW_027556402.1, on the reverse strand, counting down.
AGGTTCATGATTTCCTAGAGAATATCCACAATTTAAGGAAATAGGAATCCTTAAAATATTAAGCTACAGATAGAAGGTGATGCTGAAAAGTATCCTCTAGGGTAAGAGCAGAGATCGGTGAAGACCTTAGGAAGATAGACTGTTTCAAGTTGTGGAAGGCTCGATTTTTAAAATATTTCATCATACACATATAAGAAAGGATTAAAAATATTCTACAGTAAGGTGACTCTCCTGGCAAGTGTGATACTTCTACCTTAAAGGCTGGGAGCTCAAAATCATGACCCAGAAAGATGGAATTCTAAGGAAATTTATTACTTATAGGACACTTGCGTTCAAACCCTTCTCTGCCACTTATTACCTTTTTAATATCAGGAAACTTAAGCTCTCTATGCCCACATTTCTTCATTTGTAAAGTGAGAATAGAGAGGCAGCTGCAGCACTGTCAAATTCTCAAAGGCAGATGAGAAACAAGAACATAGTGTGGTACAATGGAAAGGTCAATGGATTTGGAATTGAAGGACTGGTGTCCACATCCCGGCTCTGTCAATCACTACCTGTATGTCCTTGGGCAAATCACTTCAACTCTTTAGGCCCCAGTTTTTAATTCTGCAAAGTAGTCTCAAAATTCTCAATCACTATGCTCTCAAAGTTCCTTTCCAGTGCTTTATCTATAATATTACCTCTTAAAAAAGGATTTGACTGGTGACATATACAGAGTAAATTCAACCTAAATATCATATATGTATGGCCCCATTGTTCAGTTATTGAATAAGTTTGCCTAGAAAAGGACATCAGATAATAAAACTGCTGGGTTTTTGTTTTGTTTTCTTTTGAACAAGAGCTATAATTTCATTGGTATACTATTCTAGATCCTCCACTGTTGATATTAGAGAGCTAACTAGGATACTCTGAGGTTAAGTAACTTGCCCGGTTCTATCCAATGTTTCACAGAACCCAGGTTTTTCTAACTCCTAGTTCAGCTCTCTGTTGACCATGGGCCACATAAGACACATGGGAAAATAGAACCGTACCACTAAGGGTCCTTACTGTTTTCTCTTGAGGTAGAGAAGTTAGAGTTACAGAATACAAAACTGAAAATGACGGGAGTGAAAGCTGACCACCATAGTTGAGTCACTGGGAATTATTCAGAACCTTACCTGCTATGTTTCTCCATTTTCTCACACATACTGAATGAACTACAATTCCTGAACTAGGGCTGATCTGTCTAGGACACAGCTGCCCTGTAGGCAGGGTAAATTAATTTAAATGCCTACTGCTTTGCTAGTGGTAGGTAAGGATGGAACTCCTACAACTCATTCCTGGTGAATGACCCCAACTGAGATTGTTCACCCCCAGGCACTTTGCCAATGGTATTCTGTAAAACACTACCTGGATTATTATCTGCTTCTCAAGCTCCACATAAACTCTCTTTCCTCGGGGACTTTATCCAGACTATTTGGTATGCCTAAAATGCTCTTGTTTCTCATCTGCCTTTGAGAATCTCTCTCTTCCTATAGAGTCTAGCTGGCATATAGTCTACACCAAAAAGTATTCCCTTCCCCCTACCCTGGCTGAAGGGAGGGTACTGCTTCATTTTTTTTTTGCCAGACTAGTAGACTATTTTAGGTCTTACCACAATCACACCCTTTCTTTTTTATTTTTTATTTTTTTTTCGGGCAATTGGGGTTAAGTGATTTGCCCAGGGTCACACAGCTAGTAAGTGTCAAGTATTTGGTCTGAGGTCACATTTGAACTCAGGTCCTCCCGACTTCAGGGCCGGTGCTAATTACACTCTTTATTGTACACATGTGCATATGTGATCTATTCTGTCCAATGATCCCCCCTTCTCCCATATAAATTCCTTGAGCGCAAAGAAGTGGTACTTTTTACCTTCACAAAACAACCACAACCACAACAATAACAACAACAACTTAAATGCATATAACACTTAAGGGCTACAAGGCACTTTATACATGGCATATTATTAGATCTTCACAAAAATTCTGTAAGATAAATGCTATTACAATTCTCATTTTATAGATCGGTAAACAGACTGATAGAAGCTTAGTAATCTGCTCATATCACACAACTAATATATACATATGAGAGACAGGATGGAAAGGTGACCATGAAGTCTTGTGTTCAAATGTGACCTTGTATACTTACTGGATGTATGACCTTGTATAAGTCACATAAGCTTTCTGTGCCTCACTTCCTTCAACTAAATAATGAAGGGGGTGGGATTCAATGCCTCTATTCAATGCCTCCCAATTTATAATCTTTGATCCTAAGTGTATGAATCAAGATTCAAACTCGGGTCCTCCTGACTTCCTGACTTCAAGTACTTAAGGACACATCCAGGATACAATCTTGTATTCCCTAACACAGCACAGAGTTCTAAACATTGTCAATGTTTTATACATGTTGGCTGATTTGAATTGTGAGACGGTATTACTCATTTTGCCTCACATTCAAAGAATGTGAGCACCAAAAAAAAAAAAGTGAGATTGTGGAGTGTTTTACATTGGTCACTGCTGGGGGAGGATATCAGTGCAGAAATGAAAAGCAAGAAAACATGTTTTTTCAGGGACAAAATTTTTGGAGGGTTTATTTCCCTCCTAATACTTCTACTGGTAACAGTAGACATAAACACATGCACATGACTGAAGAAATATTAGCTAGAGGGGCAGCTAGGTGGTGCAGCACCAGCCCTGAAGTCAGGAGGACCCGAGTTCAAATGTGACCTCAGACTTGACACTTACTACCTGTGTGACCCTGGGCTAGTCACTTAACCCCAATTGCCAAAAAAGAAAAATACAAAAAAAAAATATTAGCTAAATTGGGAGAGGGGAAGGAAGCATTTATATAGTGCCACCTGTAAGTCACGCATGGTGCTAAGCACTTTACAAATTTTTATCTCATTTGAGCCTTGTAGCCTCCCTGTGAGGTAGGTGCTGTTACTATCCTTACTTTGCAGTTGAAGAAACTGAAGCAAAGATAGGTAAGCAACTTGCCTGGGGTCATCCAGTTACTAAATGTCTTAAATTCACATGTGAACTCAGGTCTTCCTAACTCCAGGCCCAGCTATCCATATGCCACCCAGTTACTAGATGGGGGCTTAAGGAGCTTGTCATGGAACTTCCTGCTTGTACTGATTAAATGGAAAATGATTTGCTGAAACTCACACAGCATGTAGGAAGTAAAGTCTGGATTCTACTGCAGGTCCTCTGACTCCAATTCCAGTCTTCTTTTCACTGTCCTATGCATGGCTCTGATGGCCTTCAAAGTCTTACCCCATCTGCCTGCTAATACTTGACTTCTAGTTCAGAGCTCTTCCTCTTTGAAGATTTCACCTCATAGGGATAGAGCATAATATTCAAATATGCTGACAAATGAAAGGCCAAAGAGTAGGTTATAATAACGAAGGTGGAAACACAGAGATGGAGGAGCCTTACAATATGGGGGCTGAAGGGGAGAGGAACACACACAACCTTTGTGTGGAGATGGAGGGGTTAAAACTTAAAACAGTCTAATCCTTTTGGAACTGGGGAGGGGAGCATCTTTTGGCACAACACACACATACATACACACACACACACACACACACACACACACACACACACACACCCTGCAGATGACTTAAACCAAAGGATTTTTTTTTATTTTTATTTTTTCCTTATACATGGAAAGAATAACTTTATGCACAACACAAACCTTTTTCTGTTAAGGCAGCAAATAACTTCAATAGAGGTCACTATGGAGGTGAGCCCCAACTACCCTTCTTTCTACTTTATAATTCTGTATTTCTAACTTATACATGATAATCAGTCCATGAGGGAGACTGATCAATGCAATAATGTGGTCTGGTATACACGCTTTTTTTTTTTAAAAATGGTAAAGCCAGGAGACACTACTGGGTAAGATCAATTACCCTAACTTCCTTTGGAGTCCAAAATGAACAATGATAATTTTCAAAGCATTTGCATTTAATACCTTACATTTTTAATTGACTGTTTTCCTCCATGGGTACACAAATACACATGTCCTCCATGGCTCATCACAGCCCACTTAGAAGGATGGCTCCGATTCATGAATATCAGTGCTGATGCTGTGCTACAAAACAGTGGTGCCTGCCAGAGCACCTAAGCTGCCTAGAGCCGTTTGCCTCTACATCACCCCAGCCTAATGTATGGTTGTGATTTCACTGCTTTGTGTAGTTTCTTCAGTCTCAGGAAGCAAAAGGTCCCAGGGGAAAGTTTCTAGCAATCAGATCAAGTCCAAGATGCCCATACCCCCAACTCTTTGATTTCCCTTCTCAGGTACCTCATGCTGTTTTACAAGTGTCAATACTTTCAAGGTGAAGTAAGTTCCATATTCCCTTTTGAACTTCAAAACATGAAAGTGTCTCCCTTCAAAAACATGGTAAGGAATCATGATTGAAATCATCAATTTCAAATTCATACTGACATCTCTTTGAAATTCCATCATAGCAACCCTGTTGTTTGAAGGGCTGTCATGGGGAAGAGGGGTTAGCCTTGCCTCTCCTTGGCTCCAGGAGCAGAGCTAGGGCAACTGGAGAGAAGGCAGTTTTAGGGAGTCAGATTCAGACTTGATATAAGAACAAGGTTCTCTAACACTTAGAGCTATCCATAGGTTGCCTGAAGCAGTGGGTAGCTCCCCAATCATGGGCGTGAACTTGAAGCAGAAGCGGGATGACCACTTGCCAGAGATGCTGTGCAGAGGATTCCGATTCTTTTATGAGGTGGTCTAAATGGGTCACAGGATCACATCGACATCTCTTTAGAGATCGAGTCCACCCTTCCGATTTTTTTTTTTGTGGATATGAGGCCTAGAGAGGTTAAATAAATGATTACTCAGATCTCCTTCCACCTTGTTTACTTAATTCACTTCATTTCTAAACATATATTTTTTTAACATGCAAATCACAGTGAAGTGCTGGGGATATGAAAAGAGACAAAAGACAGTCGCTGCCCTCAAGGAGTTTACAATCTAATTGGAGAGCCAACATGCAAACAAATACATGCAAAGCTAGCTGTATACAAGATAAATAGGAACTAATCAAAAGAGGAAAGGCACTGGAATTAACAGGGGTTGGGGAGGGCTTCTTTTTAAAGTTGAGATTCAAAGGAAAAGAGACTTATCTTACATTGGCATTTCTCACTATATACTCTACGTACCAGTCAAACTGGACTACTCACTCTGTCCTATTCATTTTCCCACATTTCCATGCCTTTGTGCACATATCACTTGCCGTTCCTGAAAGCCCATCCTACCCCATCATCCTATTACCACAAGTAATATGCATATAGTGCTTTAAGGTTTGCAAAACACTGTATAAAAATTATCTCATTTTATACTCACATCAATCCTGGGAGGTAGATACTTTTATTATATCCATTTTACAAGTAAGGAAATTGCTACTGGCAAAGGTCAAGTGATTTGCCCAGGTCACACAGCTAATATCAGAGCTGGGATTTGAACTTAGGTTCTCCTGACTTACATGCTCTATACTTTGAGCCATCTAGCTGCCTATCTTTTGCTATCCAACCCAAATGCTACATCCTTCATGAAGCCTTCCCTGGTTTCTCTGGTTGAAAAACATCTTTGTTTTCTCAAACTTCCCATAACATCATATTTTTATTCTCTTATAAAGTAAACATATATTCCATTTGGTCTTGTGACTATTTGCTCATTTGCAGCATTTAATACATAAGACAAGTTTCTATACTCATGGAAACTATGTCTTATGCATCTGTGTATCTTTATCACCTAGTCTGGTTCTGAAAATAACTGCTTAATAAATTTTGCCAGAATCTACTGGTTGAATTTGGAACAGATTCCATGCACTTGCAAAAAAAAAAAATAATCACAATGGAGTAAGCCAAAGGAGAGCAGGGTGGGGAATATCTTTCATCTGGATTTTTCCTTTCTTCATTTTAATCCTGCTATGTAACATAACTTAACACAGATTGGTTTAGATGACGCCAGGCAGATGGCGTAAGGAGGGGAAACAGTGCCATTAACCAGTAGTCACAGAAATTTATGGCAATACATTTCCCTCTCCCCAAAGTCAATGTTTCTAATACCAAAATTTTTCCTTATGCTTTGCTGAGCTGTTCAGATTGCATGCTTTGATACCACCACAGATCATGTGTTTCTGTAACAAATAAAAATTCACTACTTAAAGGGAACACACATTGACAGCTCATTCCCGACACCAAGACCACTGCTCCCATTCTGCTCTCTGATGTAATTTACACATAGACCATTCTATTAAAGTGGACCTTTGAAGGGGGGAGGGAAAGTAACCAAAATCTCAGTTGAACAAGATACATTTTTTTTTTATCTTCTCCCTTTGGAAAATGGAAGGTTGGCAACTTCCTTCCTAGTAATACATTTTTTACTGGTCTTCTTAAGACAAATTCAATAACAATAGAGAAATAATTTAAAAATACAAAAACAGGTACTGATGGGTAAATTCCAGATAATCAGTTCTAAGCGCACAGCTGTTTGATGAATGCTCCACCTTTGTTGTTGGGGGAAGGAGAAAGACTCTACCTGTAAGTTCTACTCAATGGGGACTAGTTGATACCACAAGTCATCACTTACAAAAAGAATTTAGTTTTCAGCAACCAGATGCAGGAAAAACTGGGCCCTGTGTCATCTCTCTACACAATTTTTTCACACTTGGGTAAGTATCCAGAGGATCTTTTAGGATCTGATTGATGGCTGACCCTTGCAATAAATAAATGTTGTATCTTCTACTAGAAGATAAGCTGCTTGAGGAAAGGAATTATTTTACTTTTGTATATATATATGCAGACCTTCAAATTTTGCCTGACACATGACAGTCTTAGTCACTCATTTAAGACTTCCTTGTTTATCCACGATCCCATTTCACCTACCACACTGATGCATAAGTTATTTTTAGTATATAAAGGGATTCCTTATTGAAAAAAGTGACCCCTGATGTCTTTGAGCATCCTTGTGCCATGTTTTATAGGTTTAGGTCAAGGTTCATTCAGGCTTGATATTTACAGCTGCAAGACTCAACCTACTTCATCTAGCTCAATCTCACTTCATCTTCAAGAAGCATAGCAATACTATAAACATTGAAAATTTATATCGAATGTAAGGTTTTAAAACATTCTTACATGCATTGTGACATTTGGTCCTTACAAGGAGATTGTCATATTGATACTACAAGAATTATTATCCCCATTCCAGTTAAGGAAAGTAAGGCCTAGAAAAATAGAGTAAGTTTCCCAAAGAGACACAGCTAATATGGTGCTGAACCAAGATTTGAACTCCTATCTTCTGATTCCAAACCTAGCACCATTTCAGCACAAAGAGAAACATTATTTTTTCCCTGTCTAAGATGGACAATAGCAGACCCAAAGAGGCTGAGCATTTTGCCCTAAAGTCAGAGAACATAACTCTTATGAAGAAATATCTAGAAACCAACTCCTTACTAGCCTTCCCTTCACCCTCCTGAGCCATATTGCCTGGTGAATATATGAGATTCCCATTACTCAAGATAATCTGGAGCCGTTATATGTTTGAGATATTAGTGTGCACACAGTGTGATAATAGCCTTCATAAATTTGTGGACCATGTAAAACCCTATGGTGCATTTCTCATAAAATCAAGGACAATTTGTTGGGATTTTCTCACTCAACTGCCTTTGGCAATACATTGCCTGCCTTCCTCCATGCAGTGTGGGCAGGTTATGCATCTCAGAATTTTAGCATATAACCTATTTGCTGCAATTCCACCTTCTCCCCCAATTCAGCTGTTCATGCAACGTGGAGTCCCTCTTCCAATAAAACCAAGTTAACCAGTAATAGATCCCAGATGATCTATGAGTGACTACAAGAATTGCTTTTCATTACATTTGATATGTTACAATATTGGCTTCATCAGCTGTCTTCATTAAACTATGCCATTGGCCATGGTTTGCTAGCAATGGCACTCACAGAGGGGCCCCTCACTCTGTAATAAAGCCAGAGGATGGGAAACCTGGCCATATCATTTCACGGATGACTGCTATGGAACTGTTGCATTTAATAGAGTATTGATCAAGGCAAGAAAAAAAAACGGACAAATGGTTGGGAAAAGTCCCAGAACCCCAAGTTAGCTGGATAACAGACGTTACATTTCGGATTTTAGCAAAGGGCCAGGCAATTCTCAAGAGATAGTCACTTTAATTAAATCTATTCATATGGGAAGTGCTTATGTTCAGTTAATATGTGATGCAGTTTCAAATGAACAGAAGCTTCTGGGACACTTCATCAATTATATCGTGTCATATGATTACTAGGGTTCTTTCCTTCATTCTTTCTTGGATTGAGACTATATATTTCTGAGTTACTCCTATTAGAGACATTCTAAATTACCTTCTAGTTTGTTTGAACTGGACTAATATCTAATCAAATTAACATAAAATACAAAATTATCTGTTTGGTGTTCAGAGTCCTTCATGACCTGGCCAACTGCTAGCTTTCCTGGTTTCTTATACATACTCTTCCCAAATACTACATGATCCAGTGACACTGGCCTCCTTGTTCCTTGAGCAAGATGCTCCATCTCCTGATTCCAAGCATTGTCACTGACTTCCCAGTCTTCCTAAAAGCCCCAGATAAGATCCCATATTCTACAAGAAGTCTTTTTATGACATCCTATAATACTAGCGAGTGCCCTCTCCCTCCCAGTTAATCCTCTATGAAACTTATTTTTCTCTAGTTATTTGCATGTCGTTTCCCCCAATAGATTGTCAGTATCTTAAGAGTAGCGAATACTTTCCCCCTTTCTTTGTATACTGAGCACTGCCACGATGCTTTGTCATATAGTAATTAATAGAGGTGTGTTGAATGAGGAATAGCTGTTCTTCCAAATACAAAATATTATTTCCCCATTTTTAACCATTTATTTTCCCTTCTTGAAGGCCCATCTTCCATTTAAAACATCCAGAATCCTTACCTTCCTACAAGGTTTAGTTTAGATGCTACCTTCTAAGTTAAGTAAAGCCTTCCATATTTCCCCAGCTAAATACATTCTTTCACTTCTCAAATGTTCCTAGAAGCTGTTTAAAAAAATATTTTTGGAGTTCCACATTTCCACTTCTCAGTTCCAGTCTTTGCTTAAACATATCTATTAGTGATCTGCATTTCTAATCAATACACCCCAGGCTCCAGTAGAATGTACCTTGCTTGAAGGTGAGGAATAGTATTCTCGGCAAGCACAGCACCTAGTCCGATGCCTTGATCATAGCAGTTACTTGATCACAAATTTCTTGCATGGATATTTAAGTATGCTGCATACTGCCCGTTTAAGATGCATACGTCCACCTGGGATGTTTCAATGTATAGACACACAGTTCCAGGAGAAGGTACTGATAGATATTTTTGGAATTTTGCCTGTCCCTCTCTGATAAAGATTGTGATACATGCCTTGAAGAGAACTGTAGAAGGGACCATGAGGCAGGACACTTAGTCTCCTCTGACAGAGAGAATACCAGATTAGAATTATATCTATCAGTACCTACTCACAAAAAAAATGTTAGGCTAGGGAAACAATTGGTTCATAACAACAACACAAATAATTCATTACAAAGGGAAGATATTCCAAGGTTAGACCTTTGCCTTGGCCCCTTCATGCCAAACATTGATCACACACACACACACACACACAATTGCAAAGAGTGAATAAACTCTTTTATCAAAGAAGATGTCAAACAGAAACGAGAGAAGTTCTACAGACTAACATCTACCAGAAGATAAATAAGAATGAAAGAGCTCTCTATATGGGAGCAAGACGGTATCTCACTCAGTGAAGACAGGAGCCCCAGTTTCGCCGAAGCATAATTCACAAAAGTGTCTAAGTAGGCAAGCTGGAAATCAAGGACATGTTGACAAGCTAGCTTCCCCTACATATTCTCAAGAGAGTCTTTTTCTCCCTTCTGGATACTGCCCTGAAGCATATGGAATCATGAATGACTATTGAATAAACAGGAATGTCTCCCATCTCCAAAAACGTTTGCAACGCCCCCCAACACACCCAAAACCACCACACAGGTATGCAATATCAAGTCAGCCTTCTCTCCACCAACTAAATGAGTGCCCTGTAAAACACTTTAGGTTTGGCCAGAAACCAAGGTGATGTCTAGAATGTCGTGTCAATGATTGTCAGTTTCAGATCTGCCTCCCTCTCCCTAGCTGTTCTCTTTTTCCCTTGTCCTCTGATTCTGTGTTACCTCAGATAAAACCTACAACTAAACAGAGAAGTAAAGATCACCTTTACTGCTCCCTCCTTTGCTATTCACCTTCTCCCACCCTTAGAAAGCTCTCTCTCGCCCTTCTCCCTATGTGCTTTGTGTTCTAACAGTGCCCTCTAGACAACCTGATTGCTAGTGCACTTGTGAAATGCTTCCTTTTGGCAGGCACTGTATAAAGTGCTACAGACACAAATATAAGCAAAAAAGGCAGTCTACCCTTAAGGAACTTCTATTGTTATAAGGGAAAACACATAAAAGGGATCTAGAGAGTAGGCAGGTTGGTATCTAAAGACTGAGAGGAAGGGGATGAAGTTTGCTATGTGGATCTAGGGTGAAATGACATGGACAGATAACCTCATGAAACGATGGTATAAGCTAGAGAGAGACTCGTCAGTAAGAGCACTGAGTCCAGGGGGAGACATCTCCAGTGAGCTAAGGAGAAGTGGTCAGTAAGCTGGAATGGAAGTGAGCATTGATATCTAAGTCTTCCCACTGTCTTGCTCCACTTAAACTTATCTTCCCCATGCAACGACTTATGCTCTGGAATTCACTCCATCATTTACTGACATCTCAAGTTATTTGTCCCAGTCTTTATTCCCTTGAACAAGCATTTCTTGGGCTCCCTTAGCACAAAATTATTGCTTATGGATCTGACTCTAGTTCATGTTTCTCTCTTTCCTTTGAGCTACCATTAGATTATCAGGCAGGACCATACAATTTAATACCTAACTATTCTCTGGCTCTTTCCTTGTGTTACTTTTGTTCCCTCAGTTAGACTGTAAACAACTTGAAGACGGGGATGGTTGCTTCTTTTTGCCAATGGGTAGAAGCTAGAAGAGGCTTCTTTCTGTTCAGTACATGGGAGAACTTTCTCTTCTTTAATGAGAGATTCTGCTCCCACATGTAAAATCTGAGGGATAGTATAATTGGAGTATGGGGTGGGGTTAGCTGACCAATGAACTCCTCATCCTGAGAGAATGCAAGGCCTTCTCTGCTTGGTGGCAACCCTTGAAGATGCTCGAGGGAGCCTGCTTCTAGGCACGTGCACTGAGTGCCCTGAGTATTTGTAGACATCCTACAACTGTTTCCCCTCAGTGTGATAATCAAAAGCCTTTTGATTGACTGCTGAGCCAAAACAGAATATGAATGCAAAAACCACCAAATCTCTCTTTTTCTTCCTGTTGGCCATGAGGTGTGAGGAAGTAAATGGTTTTCTGTCACCACAGAGCACATATCAGAAGTAGTCGCAGAATACCACCTGCATATGTTCCAAAGTGGAAGGTGAGACCCACCATTTCATTTTTTTCTGCAGTAGCCAAGCATTCAAGTGAGTTTCCATCAGGCAGGCAGCCTGCACACACTCCCAGGGCAGGGGTCACATTAGCCAATTCCCCTATCCTCCTACCTCATTTCATTAAGAAAAACAAATCCAATATAATGGCATAGTTACCATTATATTTAGAGCAGTACTATTTACAGTAGCAAAGAACTGGAAAAAAAAAAGCAAATGCCTTTCAATAAAGGGAATCGCTGAACAAACTATGATATATGAATCTATTCACCGTAAGGAATGATGGATATGAAGATTCCAGGGGTACACTGAAAGATTTATATGGACTGATGTGACATAAAGAGAAATCAGGAAAACTCTGCAGGTAATGACTAAAGCAACATAAATCAAAAGAACTAAGGTAGTAACAAAAGTCCAAAGTGAATCTTGTACAGTTCTAATGATCTAACTTGATACTGAAGGACAAGGCATGACAACTTACCTCCCTTCCCTCTTTGCAGGGATTGGGGACCACAGATATGGAACACTGCATAGAGCATTGGATTATGATTTAAGAGCATTGGATAGATTTGCTCAACTGATTATTTTTCTTCTTTTTTTTTGTTTTATTTAAGAGAATGCTTTCTGGACAGGGCATAGAAAAGGGATAAAGTAGAAAATTAAAAGGATATATATATATACACACACACATACACACACACACACACACATACACACACACACACACACACACACACACATATATAATATACATATATATGAAAGAATTCCCTAACAAACAATTGACTGGAGGAGGAATAAATATATTGCTTCATATAGTAGTGAGCACCATATCAGTGAGGGTATTCAAGCAAAGGCGTGATAAAAAAAAATAATTAAAGGATAATTGGTATTCTTTTTCAGATACATTGTAGAAAAGGATCTTTATGCTTATGTAAAAAGTTATACTAGATAATCTCTGAGGTCCCCTTTAGGTCTGAGATTTTGTGATTCAAAGATTCTGTAATCCAAACAACATTTATCATAGTTGTTTGTGTTCTTGATTTGGGATTATCTTCATATAGCACAAGAAGATTTTCAAATATAATAAGTTTCTATGATTAGTAAATGGATTAGAAATTATTTTGTTGTAAATTATTGTTTTCGTTTGTGGAGTTAGGTACACTCATCTATTTTTTTATTTTTGAAACTTAATTTATTTTCAATTTAAAACAAGCACTTCCAAAACATACTATAATAAAAAAAGATGTTTGCACATGGAACTACAAATTTACTATGCACAACTTGCTATACCTTTCAAATATACAGCAAAATTACCAAATTCCTTTTTTTTCCTTCCCTTCCTCCCACTTTCCTGGAGATGGTTACCATTAGACACAAATAAGTATGTGTATATGTATGTATATGTGTAAATACATATATATGTATATGTAACATACACATGTAAAATTATCTATACATCTATTTATAAGTTCTTTTTCTGGATGCAGATAGCATCTTTCTTCATATGTTCTTTATAGTTAATTTGGGTATGCAATCACATGTTTTTAAAGATTTTTTTTTTAATATTGTTCCTATGGAGCTAGTGTCACCAAACAATTTAATCTAGTATGCTGTTTTTCTAGAATGAATTTAAGGCAGTAGGAAGGGATATATTTTACACACCTGTCGTTACTCACATCAGGAAGTAAAAAAACAATTGTTTTGAGAAATCATTACTAAACTTGGATCACAGTACTCAAGAAATGTTTAGTTTTCAGCAATGTAGCCTGAATTAGTTTGCTCTTCTGACACAACTCCATCTTTAGCTCATCTTGATACCAAGCCTATGATACTGTACTCAGGCATCCATAACATGCAGCCTTGAGTTGATCAAGGACCAAGCAAATGAAAAATGCTGGGTGTACAAATGGTTAGAAGTTGGATGAAGTCACACTATTTCCTTGAATATGAACAGAAGATTAAAAAAAATACTGGCAATCATATGGAAACTTAATGCGGGTAAGGGGAAGGGACAATTCTGTGATGGAAAATAAGGGAGGAAAAGAGTCCTACCTGGGAAAGTGACTCATGTGAAATGAGATTCCAAGCAACTATACCTTCCTAGCTTACTTGGGCCCAAAGAATAAAAGAAGAATCACATAAATTTGAGATGGGAATGACCTACCGGTCAGCCAGCCTATTTCTCAGCTGGTGCACAGTTGTTCTCTACTCTATAGTATATTGGCCTGTCTGGTTTTAAATGTCAGATAATATGAGCAGACAGGCCAAAATTACCCTCATGAAGTATAATCACACCAAGCCATAGAGCTTGTCAACAGCGCACCAAGGCTGGGATTCTGGTGGCCTTTTTCTTATCACTTCAGTGTTAAAGAGCTGAGAAATCCATGGGCAGAGTCTCTAAAAATGCACGCAGACTTAGCAGACCTGCCAGTAAGACAGCTTTTGCCATCATGGAGGGCTGACTGCGTCAGAAGACTGAAGGAAGCCTCTTATTGAAAGCACGCAGAAACACTGATGGGCACTGATATTCCCCAAGTTAAAAGGGTGTTAACACTTTGGGCACAGGCGGATCAATAGGCTTGTAGGATTATCTACCATTTCAGAAAACAGTCGGTCAACAATTATTTATTAGGTGCTTAATATGTACCAGGTACTGTGCTAAGCACTGAGAATAAAAAAATAAGTTAAAACCAGTCCCCTCAAGGAGCTTATATTCTAATTGGGGAAGACAATACATAAAAAGACACTAAAATGGGTGTGTGGAGGAGACAGCATTTCCTTATACTTCTTTCCAAATGATCCAGAAGGCTATTTTTTTTTAACTTTCAACTTTCCTGGTTGCGGCTCATAACTTGATGAATTTGTTTACGAATCTTGTCTCAACACAAATCCTGCTCTTATTACATAATGAACATCCTTCTCATTTCTGAGTTTATAATCTCTTCATGTACGCTACCTCAGTGTCAAATGTCTGTTGCTTCTGACTTACTGGGTCCTATCACCTCTGATGCTTCCAAGAGAGCAAGAAAAGATTCAGGAGGGGTCAAAGCAACCCATGTAGCTTAACTTATGAATTTTTGACAAAGTCATTACTGTTTTCTGTGCTCAAACCCTCAGGCTGATTGTTGCATAACATGGCTCACAAAGACTTCCTCAAGGACATATATACAACACATACATATACAACAGACCTAAATAAGAAAACCTACCTAGGACATAGGAAAGCTTCTCTGCAGTGCCTCTTACCTTGTCCTTTTGCTCTCCCTCCTTTTAACACATTCAGCTCTCTGATAACACTACAAAAGAATCTAGCGATCTAGGTTGGCCTCCCCTGACTTCTAACTACAGACTACAGGCAGCCTCAGGATGGAAGAGAGGCTGCTGATTATCTTAGACACACTGGCAACAGCTTTTGCCTTCCTGGTCTAAGCACTCACTACCCGCCTTCCTCGTTGTACTAACACTTGCTGTTGTTTAATCTTTTTCAGTTGTGTACAACCCTTCACGACTCCTTTTGGTGTTTTCTCAACAAAGATACTAGAGTGGTTTGCATTTCCTTCTCCAGCTCATTTTATAGACAAGGAGAGTGAGGCAAAAAAAGTTAAGTGACATGTCCAGGGTCACACAACTAGTGTCTGAGGCTGGATTTGAACTCAGTTTTCTGGACTCTAGGCCTGGTGATTTATCCACTGTGCCATCTAGCTGAGGTGTACAGGGGCGTTCGGGGTGTTCAGGTGGACTAGCACCTCTAGTGTGAGGGCTTGCCCAGCCCTTTCCAGGGCTGCTTATCCACCTTTGATGTCCACTTGGCACTCAGCTCTCACCTGTGGCTCCAAGAAGCTGTAGCGTATACTGTGACCACAACTAGGTAAAATTTTCTAGGTGGATGGGCAAAACCAGGCTAAGTCTAACTAACAAACCTCCAACCTGTCAGAAAGTTAGGAATTATTTAGCCCAGGCATGTGAAGACTTCCCCCAGTGGAATGGGTAGATGACAGCAATGTGTTACAACAGCCATGACAAAGGTTGAAGCAGGTGCTGTGGAATGTCTTGTAGCTTAGTACAACGTCTCTGACCAGTGGCCATCTAGCTTTCATTTTAAGGCATCCACTACTTCTCCAGGTAGTCCATTCCAATGTTGGAAAACTGTCATCGGGAAGCCCCTCCTGATACCAAGTCATCTACCTCTACGTACCTTCTATCTTTTGCTACTGACCAGGATCCCTTCTTAGCTGGAATTATAAAGAACCAATAGAAGCTCATCTATCATGGACATTGCATTATGGGAATAATACTATACCTTTTTGGAGAAAAGAAAAAAAACAGTTGAATACCACTCCCTCAAGACAACTCTCCAAATACTTGAAAATCTCCATCCTGGCCCATTTGTAGTCTTTCCTCTATAAGAATCATCCCCACTTCATTAATTGGCCCTTTTTTGTCACAGTTTCCATTCCTCTCAGCATCTAGACACTCTCCTTTGGGCATACTCTATAGTAGTTTTTTGTGACTTTCCTAAAATGAGGCAGTCAAACCTGAATACAATAGGCAAGATGTGGCCTGTTGAGAGCACTGTATAGTGGGGTGGGTGGAAGGGGGAAAAAAATAAAAACATTTATTAAGGACTTAACTACCAGGTGCTGTTCTAATTGCTTTGCAAACATTATCTTTTACCACTTCACATATATCAGATTGGCTAACATAACAGAAAAGGAAAACGACAAATACTGGAGGGGATATGGAAAAGTTGGGACACAAATGCACTGTTAGTGAACTAGTTCAACCATGCCCAAAGGGCTACAAAACTTCATATCCTTGGTTCCAACAATATCATTTCTAGGTGTGCACCCCAAAACAATCAAAGAAAATAGGAAAGGATCTATTTATACAAAAATATTTATAACATCTCTTTTCGTGGTGACAAAGAATTGGAAATTGAGAGTATGCCCATCAATTGGGGAATGGCTGAACAAGTTACAGTATATGATTGTGTCAGAATACTACTGTGCTATAAGAAGCGATGAGCAAGATGGTTTCAGAAAAAAAGAAAAAGAGGGAACATTTAAACGAACTGAGGCAGAGTAAATTGTGCTGAACCAGGAGAACACTGTACACACTAGAAGTAATATTGTACAATGATTAACTGTGAAAGATACAACTACTCTGATTAAGATGAAGACCAAAGAAAATTCCAAAGGACCCGAGATGAAAAATGCTATCTACTGCCACAGAGAGAACTGATGAACTCTGAACAGACTGAAGCATACTTTTAAAATTTTATATATCTTGTTTCTATGTGTATGCATTTTCTTTTGCACCATGGCTAAGACGGAAATATGTTTTGCATGACTTCAAATGTATAACTGAGAGCACATTGCTTGCTTTCTCAAGAAGCTGGAGGGAAGAAGAGAATTTGGAACTCAAAATTTTAAGAAAAGTGTTAAATTTTTACATGTAATTGGTAAATATTTAATGAAATAAAAATACATTGGAAAAATGAAATCTCTTTTTATATGGGAGGACTATACAATCTCATATTTTGAGCACTATGCCCCTGTTTATGGAACCTAAGACTGAATTTGCTCTTTTGTTTGTTTATTTTTGTGGGGACTATGTCATTTTTCTGATCCAGACTGAACTTGTGACAAGCCCAGATCTCTTTTCACTTGAACTATTAGTCCTTAACTTGTGAACAGTTATGCATGTATTTTCCTGGAATCTTGAGAGGGAAAAATAAGTGACTTTGTTTGACCTCATGGGAAAGAAATGTCTTTCTCAAAAAAGATGGCATCTCTTAAGGTAAATTTAATGAAATATATCTGACCTTCTAGGAGTTCTTCGTGATTCCATCCAAAAAAAGGGGAGGGGTCAAGAATGGAAAAAGAGAAAAAAACTAGTGTCTTTATACCAGTAAAATATGGAACATGAAAGCAATTCTGGGGAAAAAATAGGAACTGGTAAGTTTGCAATACCCTCCTCTCATTCCCCCAAAACACAGGAAATATAACTGACAATTTAGACAAACTAAGGACTAAGTGAAGTTCCCATTTCTAGTTCGCAATACATCCAGTTCTTCAATACCTCATGCAATGTGTCAATTGTTTAAATACTTAGATGGATACTATAAAGCCCCTGGGATAGATGCCAAATACACAGCCTAAGGTAAAACCACTTTTGTTTCTAGAGTAAACACCCTCCGTATTTGCCAATCATTAGATTTAAGTAATTGCTGATAATCAGCATTTATCTAGGTAAAAGCCTAATGTTCTAGGCAAGCAATTAATAAATGCTAATTAATCAACTGATAATATCTACCAGAGTGTTGTAACCCTTTCTAAAGGGAAAAAAAAAGAGTAACAATCCCTATGAGTTTTAGCTAAACAGGGCATCTCCAGTACTCTAATGTAAAACACAGGCTGATGGACCAGTTTGGTTCCTTCTTAGCCTGGGCTGGGAATGATTCTGAGAAAGACTCATAGATGCAAAGCTAAAGGTATTCACTAAAGGATGCACATAAGCCAACTGAGCAGCCACACAAACCTAGAAATCAGAAGCCCCAATTAGAATGGCCAGCCCTCAGCCTCAGTTTCTGATGCCCTGTGAGACAGACAGTGAATGTGATACTACTTCCACTTTAATGATGAGGAAACTGATATTCAAAAAATAAAAGTTGTTTGAAGTCATATTGCTAGTGACTTCTGGATGCATAAATCAAACAAAGATTGATTCAGAGGTCATCCTGATGAGACTTCAGAAGCGCTTTATCAATCCACATGAGATACATGCCTTTATTTCGTGACCCAAATGAAGGATTTTAAGAGTATGAAGCAGAGCACTAGAAAGGCTGGTGTGCTCTTTTTCCCTTCATTCTTTCCTCCCCCCTTCCCCTTCTCTTCCCACAGAAGTAAACAGACCACCTGCACATGTATGAGGGAGAGGAAAGAGTTTTCTTCCTAAGGATGGGATTCTTGAGCCTTTGCTTGATTAAATGACCACAAGGAGAAGGTGTTTGTTTTCTCCCTAATCCAGTTGTGAGTAGGAATGGAGGCCACTGGCTTCCTGACCGTGAAGAGAAGGACAAAAAGAGAAGTCCTGTCTGAGAAGGTGCCACAACAACAACAACAACAAAGAGTACCTGAGGCAGGCTGAGGTAGCTGGTACGGGGAAAGGTTGTCAATTGGGTGTTTAGAAAAGATGAGCAGGAATAGCCAGAGATGCAAGGTACAAATGACCCTTCATGATAACCATCAGACCTAGCACCAACTGGAAAGACTGTTTCTCACTCAAAGACTATCTCCCCATGTTGGGCCCATTGGGCATCTCATTTCTCATACTACTCAGTGGGAATAAATGGAAGGACATTGCACTCATTTGTGAATATTGCTTCCATTATTTTACTGATGATGTCTGGCCCCATTAAATCAATGGCTCTTTAACCTGGGGGGGGTATATTTGATTTCAGGGGGTCCAAGCATATTTAAACATATTTTGCTAATTATATTTCAATGTAATTATTTCTTTTTAGCTATATGCATCTTTATGCATTAAAAACAGGGAGAGAAATACTTAGACTTCACCAGATTGCCAAAGGGGATATATAAAAAGTTAAGAATTCCTGCACCAAAGAATCTATTTAAATGTTATACTTTGCCTCATTCTGATAGTATGGTGAATAACTTACGAAGTTGGCAGTTAGGCAGTGTACTGAATATAATACATAAGTAAAAAAAAATGGGCATAACAACAGCACCTACCATTCAGAGTTGTGAGAATCATGTGAGGCAATATTTGTAAAATGATTAACAAACCTTAAAATGCTATAGAAATGCTAACAATCATTATTATTGTTTTTGTTGTTTTTATTATTATCCTTGAACTAAATTTATACATTCACATTTTTCAATTGGATAGGAGCAAGCAAACTAAGATATGTAAATAACCATTAGGTGCAATGATTAACTTTGACAGACTCATCTCCTCTCAGCAATGCAAGGATCCAAGACAACTCCAAAGGACTCATGATGGAAAATGCTGTCCACATCCAGAATAAGAACTAGGGAGTCTGAATGCATATTATTTGAGCTCTTTTTTTCTTTTCTTTTTCTTTCTTCCTTCTCATGGTTTCTCCCATTAATTCTAATTCTTCTTTACAACATGACTAATGTGAAAATAGGTTCACTATGAATGTATATGTAGAGCCTATATCAGACTGCATACCATCTTGAAGTGGCAGGAAGGGAGAGATGGGGAGAAAATTTGGAATTCAAAATCTTACAGAAGTGAATGTTGAAAACTAAAGATAAATTAGTTAATTAAAAATAAATAAATAACCATTAAAATTCTCCACAATTTTAAACTGATTCTAAGAGGCTCTTGAGGCGATAGTGCCCACAAGTTACAAATACAGTCATTGGTATGAGGCTCAGTGAGTTCTCAATGGTACCTGTCTAAATGAAGAAATGATCCTAGACCTACACTGCAATATTTATTTTCCTACCCTAATATGCAAGTCCTACATTTTGTTTTAATTTGCCTTCATCCAAAGTTCCAAATTCAGGATGTTTTGAATGGAGAAGTGAAAACATAGGGTGGGTAAAGGAAAGACTAGTGTCAATGGGTGAAAGATATGGACAAGGGTGTGCTTCGCTCTCTGAAAAAAAAATATACTCATGACACTTTTATATTTAATTTACATTGCTAACATTTTCATAGTCATTTTCTTAAGTCTAGACAACCAACAAATCAGTAAAGCAAGCCTTGTTTTGCAGTGCTCCTGAATTTCCAAGGTTTAAATCCTCACACTGAAAATCTAACAATCATAGGGCAGCTAGGTGGCACAGTGGATAGAGCACCAGCCTTGGAGTCAGGAGGACCTGAGTTCAAATCTGGCCTCAGACACATAATACTAGCTGTGTGTCTCTGGGCAAGTCATTTAATCCCACTGCCTAGCAAAAAAAAAAAAAAAAAAAAGAAAGAAAATTATCAGCTCTTGTGAGCCAGTTCAAGCTGTCTCAGGAACATTCCTGTATGTAAGGCTGGAGGGTCAACTTCATTGGAGAGTTCCCTCTCATTGGAGGTATTTAAACAGTGGTTGGGAGATCAGCCATTGGGGATGAAGCAGAACAGATACTTAGCCTCTTTATATTCTTGACCTCATTGGCAGCTGTCTGCTAAAGCCTATAAACCTTTTCTCAGAATAATGTTTATAAATGCATAAAGATAGCCAATCCAATTCAATCAACATTTATTAAGCACCTATGACATGTTAGGCATCAAGCTAAAAGCTAGGGATATAATTAATCAAAAGAGTCCCTGCCTTTGAGGAGCTCACAATCTCATACACACATATACATACACACACACACACAGAGTCACACACATGCATACATATATACATACATAATAGATACATACATACATACATATATATGTGTATTTAAGAAAGAAACCAATTATACTGACAAAAGAAACACCTGCACACACATACCCACATATACACACACACAGAAAGCTGCCTTTTGAAAAAATATGCCAAAAAGTCAATGAGGAAAAAATGATGAAAATAGTTATGTTGCTTATGCTGTCTTAATCTTGATTCTACCTTCATATCTGAGTTCTTTAAAGAACTAAAAATGAAGCAACAAAATCTGGGAACCTGCTTTTACAAAACAAAACAAAACAAAAACATGCTGAAAATTACCCATGAGCAAGTAATATGTTTCAGTTAATATCTTGTTAACCTTAATATCACATGATTTTATTGTTTTCAAAACAAATTATAAATAACTGAGCTTAAGATTTCCTGCATGATTTGAAAAAAAAATCTTGTGTATCTGAACATATAGATAGATAGATAGATATAGATATAGATATAGATAGATGATAGATATAGATATAGATATAGATATAGATGTAGATGTAGATGTAGATGTAGATGTAGATGTAGATGTAGATGTGGATGTGGATGTGGATGTGGATGTGGATGTGGATATGGATATG
Organism: Phascolarctos cinereus; assembly: GCF_003287225.1. NCBI lineage: Eukaryota > Metazoa > Chordata > Mammalia > Diprotodontia > Phascolarctidae > Phascolarctos > Phascolarctos cinereus. The sequence continues at coordinate 223,456,662 of NW_027556402.1, read as the reverse complement.
GATATGGATATGGATATGGATATGGATATGGATATGGATATGGATATGGATATGGATATAGATATAGATATAGATATAGATATAGATATAGATATAGATATAGATATAGATATGGATATGGATATGGATATGGATATCGATATAGATATAGATATGGATATAGATATAGATATAGATATAGATATAGATGATATAGATATAGATATAGATATAGATATAGATATAGATATAGATATAGATATAGATATAGATATAGATATAGATGTAGATGTAGATATAGATAGATATAGATATAGATATAGATATAGATATAGATATGTCAATCACTGAGGTTAGAATAAATAACAAACAAAATCAAATCTTCAGGGAGCCACAATTTCACTGGTGTGGGTACTTCTGGTATTGATATAGAAAGAACATTGGCTTTGGAGTCACAAGAACTGGGTTCAAAATCCTACCTATGATACTCGTACAAGTCACATAAACTCTCTGGGCCTCAGTTTCTTCATCTATAAAATGAGAAGATTAGAAAAGATGACTTCTATGTTTCCTCACAAATCTAAATCTCTGCTCCTATGATCAAAATGCCCCTTTTAGCTTAATAGATGGCCTTCTTGACTAGATGTGGGAAAAGGGTGAAAGAGGGAAAGGAAGGGGCAAGCACTTTACTTTGGTGTTTAACAAGGCCGTTTCTCAAATGATAGACAGTATGTGACTCTAGAATGAGTAACTATACTCAAAGCCCTTCCAGCAAGGCAGGACAAACAAGAACCTGTAGCACTGTTAAACTTTTGAGAATTTAGGGCTATATTCATATCTTTTGGTGATAAAGTGCTTTCTATACATTAAAAACTTTGTTTTAACATTTTTCCTTTTTACCTGGAAAGACCTGTATGGTCTGATGCTGAGTGAAGTGAGCAGAACCAAGAGCATACTGTACACAATACCAGCCACGTTGTATGATGACTAATATTGACAAAATTAACCCTTCCCAGAAATACAAAGATCTAAGATATCTCCAAATGCCTCGTGATAGAAAATGCTATCCACATCCAAAAAAAGAACTATGGAATTTGAATGCAGATCGAAGCATATTATTTGCTATTTTTTTTCTCTTCTGTTGAGTTTTGTTTTGTCTTTCTAGTGGTTCCTCCTATTGGTTCTAATTTTACTTACAACATCACTAATCTGATAATATGTTTAATAAGAATGTATAAAAAAAGTGCATACCCTTTGACCCACCAACAGCACTTCTAGGGCTGCAACCCAAAGAGATCAAACAAATGGGAAAAGAACCCACATGTACAAAAGTATTTATAAGAGCTCTTTCTGTGGTGGCCAAAAATTGGAAATTGAGGGAATGTCCATTAATTGGGGAATGGCTGAAGAAGTTGTGGTATAAGTAATGGAATACTACTGTGCTATAAGAAATGATGAACAGGCAGACTTCAGAAAAACTTGTATGGACTGATACTGAGGGAAGTGAGCAGAACCAGAAGAATGTTGTACACAGCAACAGTCATGTTGTACACTGACTAACATTGATAGACAGCCCTTCTCAGCAATGGAAGGATCTAAGATATCGCCAAAGGTCTCATGATGTAAAATGCTATCCACATCCAAAGAAAGAACTATGGAGTTTGAATGCAGATCAAAGCATACTATTTGCTACTTTTTTCTTCTGTTTTGTTTAGTCGCCTCTTTCTGGTGGTTCCTCCTATTGGTTCTAATTCTTCTTTGCAGTATAACTAATGCGAAAATATGTTTCATAGGAATATATATGTGTAGCCTATATCAGATTGTGTGCTGTCTTAGGGAGAGAGGTGTAGTAGAAGGGGGAGAAATTTTAAAACTTAAAAGCTTATGGAAGTGATTGTTGATAAATCAAAATAAATTAATTTAATTTAAAAAAGGGGAAAAAAAGAATTTTCTTTTTTCTTTTAAACCCAACAAACACCAAATAAAATTAGCATTTCCATATATGGAATGCAGAAAAATAAGTGTATTGTACTGGATACTATGAAACTCTAGTACATTCAGCAATCATTTAGACTGCTTATGAACTGGAATGTAAACCCTTCTATTTTATGCTTTTGGCTGGGCAAAATAAAACCTGTTCTGTGTTGATTATAATATGAGCCTGAGTGCTTGCATGGGAACAGGTCCTTTTTTTTTTAAACTTACATAGAGAGTTGGACATGAATTATATCCTAACACTCACAGTCAAGACCTTGGGAAGAGACAAAATGAGGCAAATATTGATGCCACCAGGAGAAATCCTGAGTGCAGGCACGAAGCAATGACTACAAGAGATGGCTCCAAGATTGCACTTGGACTGTAGAAATCCAGAATTTCAGTTGTGGACCAAGGGTTACATCACATTTAATAATAACTCTCTGAGGCAGACAGTACAAATAACATTGACCACATTTCACAGGTGAGAAAACTGAGGCTCAGAGATGTGATGTATCTTCAATTACAGAGCTAAGGAGTGGGAAAGCCTGCTAAACTATGTTTCTGTTGGTCAGTAACTAAAACAATGATGTGGACAGAAAATGAAACAGTAAATTTCTAAATAATGCCAAGTCATTTTCTAGAGATTTATTCCATGAGAAAGAAGGTATCTTTCTGCCATGATGGGTGATATTTATTAAATAAATGATGCTTATTTTTATAAAGTAGAAATATGGATTCTTAGCGCCTGTCCTGTATGACCTATCAGATAAGTACTGGTTAGTTTCCTTTTGTTTGAGGGTACCACAGATAGTCCCTCAATACTATCATTATTTCTAGTTACAGCTACTATGCAAATCACCTTCATTATATTATTGAGAATAATCCAAAGTAGACCAATGTGAGCCAGTCACTTGATGGCCTATGGCCTTTTAGATTTAGTAATTAATCACCCATGATTATCCCTCCTGTGACTGACTTTGGAACAGAATATCAACACAGGATTATATTAAAAGGATTTACCAGTGGACAATTTATCTATGCATTTAAGATGTAAATGAGGAGAGTCAAATTCTTAAATGTAAAAATGGATAAAGACAAACTCAAACTGTCATTTGACCCAAAGTTTAGCAGAAAATACTATTTCTGCCTTTCTGTTTACTAAGAAGCATTCTTTGTGCCCAAACCTGAATGGATGTTGCGATGATCTGGCCTGGGATACTCTGAAGTATTTCAAAAGCACTGCACTGGCTTTCAGCACGTCCTGTGACATTCAAGGTTAGACAGACACATCTTTCATTTAATTTGGCAATTTTCTCTTCCTTCCATTTGCAGCTGCACATAAAAAAGAAAGGCAACATTCGTTTGCTCTCAGGACATAAGAATGATGGCCTAGATAAGGAGAGCGCTGGAGCCAACTGGCTGGATCACTTGCTGAATCCGTGGGGATCTGAAATGGGAATGAGCTCCAAGAGAACAGATCCTGAATTGATGCTGAGCTTGGAAAACATGCACACACACACACACACACACAAATATATACATATACATACATCGTATAGATACACACACATATGTATCTATATACATATGTGGGTGGGCATACATGCATGCATGTGCATGCACACATATATGTATATGTGAATATCTAAGTACTGTAGATGTGCATAATATGTTTGCACGTGTTATACACACACAAAATGCCTGAGCACATATTAGGAACTGCAATTGAAAAGCACGCTGGCAGTTGCCTAGTTATTGTTTTCATTACTGATAGACAATTATAAAAGATAATCAAGAAGAAGGCATTTTTCCTAGTGATAAAATCATCCACGGATAGAAGGTTATTACACTTAATCAAACAAAGCACATGAAATCATCATATGTGCCTTATATGCATACGGCAGGCACAAATAAAGTGGGATTTACAACACTTCATAGTGAAGGGCCAGGGAAAAGGTTGTGCTCTATGGCAAAAACCAAACCAAACAAACAAACAAAAAAACTGCATTCACTCAAGGCAGATAACAAGAATTCTTTTCAATATGAATAGGGCCTTGATTTCATGCTAATGGTCCCATTTTATCTTAACACCATTGCTGAAGAGGAAGAAGAGATGGAGAGGAAACGTAAATCTTAATGCAGATCTGCAGATGGTGAACCTAAGGGACAGGAAGTTTAAGGCATTATTTGATCTAGTTTAATAAGTATGTCATTTATTACATTCTTATGATCTGTCCAACATCATACCACAAATCAATAGCCGTGTGGACATGGGCAGCTCACGTGACCTTTGTTCCTCATTTTCCTCATCCGTAAAGTGAGGATAACAGAATCTACCTTACAAGGTTAGTATTGAGGATGAAATGATATATATATGTATCTATGTATCTATGTATATATATATATATATATATATATATATATATATATATATATATATACATATATATATATATATACATATATATATATATGTGTGTGTGTGTGTGTGTGTGTATACACATATTTCTCTCTATATATTAATGTTTTGAAAAATCTACAATTAATATAATAGATGTAATTTTGCAGACTTTTAAGAACAATATAAATGTTAGGTATTAAGGAATCTAAGTAACATGATGCATGAGAAAGAAATATGGTTATTATAGGTAAGCAAAATCTCAGAGGTCATCTAGTTAAACATGCACCTGAATGTAACACTCCTCTACGTCATCTCCAACAGGCAGTCATTCAAGTTTTGTATGAAAACCACAAATGAGTAAGAAGTCATTGTCCCTAAAGATATAACATTCCACTTTGGGCTAGCTCTAAATAGGGCTCATCTCAAACATGAAGATGTTGGCCCAGATGGCCTGTGAGATCAATTTCATTTCAAAATCTATGATCTTACACTCTTAACTGGGGCAGCTAGGTGCCACAGTGGATAAAGTGCTGAACCTGGAGTCTTCCTGAGTTCTAATACATCCTCAGAAACTTACTAGTTGTGTGACCTTGGGAAAGTTACTTAACCCTGTTTGCCTCAGTTTCTCCATATAAAATGAGCTGGAGAAGGTAATGGCAAACTGCTGCAGTATTTTTGCCAAGAAAACCCCAAAAGGGGTCATGAAAAGTCAGAAATGACTAAAATGACTTAACTAATCAACACACAATAGGAATTTAATGTATCTCTTGAAATATTTTTCTTACTTGGGAAAATGCCCTTTATTTTGCGGTACACACACTTATCTTAATATATTCAGATTTGTAAGGTGGAAAGACTGTTTAAAGATAAAATGAGGAAGACTATACTCAGAGCTACAGCTTAGAATCTGGTACTTGGGGATAAATTCAATCCTTTTCAATTGGTTGCAGTGTGATACCATTAGACAGCCCATGAGGGAAGAATGGGAAAAATGAAGTTAGACAGGGGACTCTCACAGCAGAATGTCTGTCCTGGTTCTACGACTGCTTCAGGCAATGCCCATAAGGATAGGGTATGGGGGTGGGGTGTGGATTTGTGGTAGGTGATAAAAACATTTTGGCCCATCTGGGTACTAGACAACCCTTGGGAGGACGTGGAAGCTGGGAAAGGCACAGAAGGGGTTACAGAGATAGATTCAATCAGAGTTGGTAACTAATTGCAGAGGACTGATGGAAAAGAATCAAGAATGAATCATAGATTGAAAACCAAGATTAATAATAGAAGGACAACAGAACCCTCAAAAGAAATAATGAAATTAGGGATAGAGGATGGTTATAGAGGGAAGCATAATTAGATTCATTTGGGAGGTACTGCCTTTTACATATATACTGGGAAGAAAATTGATGATCAGCAGAGAAGGATAGAAAGGAATTCTCAGTCAAGTAGAAGAAAAGGTAGGAAAGTGTAGTGACTTGAAAACCAAAGGAGAAGAGAATATTTGAGAGGAAGGGGTATCAAATACTGCAGAGAGGTCAAGAAGACAAGAAAAGTCCATTAGATTGAGCAATTAAGAGACAATTGGACAACTTAGAGCAGTGTTAGTTCAGAGATTTGTCAGGAGCCAAACTTCAAGAAGAATTGTTTCTGTTTGTGTCTTCAAGATTTCACACTTCAGAGTACTTCATCTCTGTGGGGTTAACTGCCTCTGTCAAATTTGAACACATGGATTCTTCCCTTTTTTCCTCCTTTGAAATCTGTTCTTTCAAAGTCTACAATTCATAGCAGACCAACACCAAGGTTTTCTCTGATCTATCACAAATTTTAATATGCAATAGTCCTGTCCCCCCAACATTTCAAATATTTCTTCCTCAGCAATTAGTTCCTGCCAATGGGATTAGAATCAAGTCCAGAATAGTAGTTTGCTTATCACTTCCTCCTCATTTTGAAGATGAAATTATTATTTATAATATAATCTCATGGTAGAAAGAGACCTCAGATGTCATTACCTAATAGATTTAGAGTTGGAAGAGACATTAGACATTATGTCTTTCAACTCAATTTACAGATGAGAAAATTAATATCCAGAGAGTTTAACTATTTGAAGTCACATGTAGATGAGCTAGTATTCCAACCTAATTTCTTTAACCCCAAATCCAGTGCTCTTGTTACCACACAATACTGATATAAAAATTCTCTCCACTGTATTTCAAATTTAAAGATAGCTACACAAGTAAATTCTTTCTTTTTAGCTGAACTGGGCTTCCATGCAAGTTTTACTCATCAATGTTTCCCAAAGCTATGTGCAGCAAATATAATTCCTCTCCCAGGACAAACCTTCAAATACATGGTGACTAAAGCCATATTGCCACTCTACCCTGGTACATTCTTCTTTGGCTGAAAAACCTCCATTTACTTTTTAAGGTGGATTATCAGTTTTAGTGCTGGAAAAGGCTCACAAAGTCATGTAGTCAAATCCTTTATATTTATCTCTGAAGGCCAGACAGGTTAAATTACTTGCTTAAGGTAACAAAGGTAGTGAGTGGTAGAGACTGGATTCGATGTCAAACCTTTGATTCACATTCAGTGTTCTTTCCAATATATCACACTGCCTCTTCTTAAAATCTTCCTCATTTGGCATAATTTTGAAAAAATTTATCCTTATTGCCTTCCTCTGCTCATTGCCAAGTTTGCTGATATCCTTCTGAAAATGTGTTGTCTTTAACTCAACAATGTGATCCAGATATGATGTCAGAATAGAGTGGACCATCCTCTTCTTTATCCTCAATGCTATGCTTTCATTAATGAACCCTATATTCTCATTAATTTTGTTATCCTATGCAGCTTTTAGTCCACTACAACTCTTGCATCTTTTGCTTATGAATTCTTTTCTAACAACATCCCTTATCATATACTTGTGAAGTTGATTTGTTGTGCTCAAATACAAAAGTTTATGTATATCCTTACTGAAATTCATATCATTCCTTTTGCCATTGTGGTACATGCTAATGGCAGTAAAAATTCTATTTATATTATTGCTTTAATCCATGTGACTTTGAGGTTTCCTTGGCACTTATTACTTTACTGAACTTTTGAATATACTCTAAATATTTGTATTCAGGGGTTTGTCCTCAACCAAGCTTAATGCCACAAGGCAGGAGATGATGCCAGAGAGCAAGGTTAGGGTTTTAGATATTCCACATGTATATAACCAGACATAATACTCTTGCCTACTAGATGCCCTTCCTCTTCCCAAGGAAAATGCCTCTTTATGCACAAGTGATCCCACTCAATCTTGTCTTAACCAACAGACCTTTCCCTTCATCATCCCCACTCTTACCCTTATCTTCAATCCCTTCCTGTTACCTGACTATGCCCTAGTGCCTACAAATATGCCCATGTCTCTCTCATTCTTAAAATCTCTCACTTTCCAGAAACTAGAGTTCCATATCTCTCCTTCCTTTTGTGGCCAAAATCCTTAAAGACCATCTACAATATGTACCTCAATTTCTTCTCCTCACACTATGTTCTTAAGTCTCTACAATCTAGTTTTTGACATTGTAATTTTACTGAAATTTCCTCTTTATAGTTACCAGTGATTGCCTAACTGCCAATTCTAATGATCTTTTCTCCACTGTCAGTCATCTTGACATAGCTTAAGTCTTTGATGCTTTTGATCACCTAAAAACCATTTTCCCTACATTTTAACGACACTAATCTCTGCTGATTCTCTTCCTTATTACCTGAACACTTCTTTTCAACTTCCTTTTCTAGTTCTTTCAGGTCACATTAACTAACCATGGGTGTCCCACAGGGCTCTGGCCTAGGCTTTCTTCTCTTTTCTCTCTAAATCATCTCACTTAGTGATCTCATCAGTTCCCACGGATTCAATCATCATCTCTATGCTAATGATTCTCAAATTTACTTATTTAGCCTCAATCTTTCTCCAGTTTCACAGTCCAAGTGCCTATTGAACTCAGGGGTGGAATCAAGATGGAGGAGTAAGGCAGGGACTCACCTGAGCTGTCGCCAAAACCCCTCCAAATGCCTATAAAAATGGCTTTAAACAAATTCTAGAACAGCAGAACCCAATGAAAGATAAACTGAAACAAATTTCCAGGCCAAGACAACCTGGAAGGTCTAAAGGAAAGGTCTGTTGCACCAGGCCGAGAGAGGAGCATAGTCCAATGCAGGCTGTGCTAGTATAGACTAACTAGGCCCCAGCAAACCCAGAGCAGACCCCAGGGGACAGAATCACTGGTAGCAGTGATGGTTTCCAGACTTCTGATCCCATAGATGTAAAGACAACTTAGAAGGTCAGCAGGAAAGGTCTGTTGGACCGAATGAGAGAGGAGCACAGTCTAGCACAGGCATGGCCAGCACAGCCCCAGCCCCAGCAAACCAGGAGCTGGCCTTGGGAATGACTGAAGCAGCAGCAACAGTGGCAGTGACCATGGCAGTGGCAGTGGCCATAGCAATGGCAGCTTCTAGAGTTCTCATCCCATAGACAATAATGGGATCGAACAACTGGTCAGAAGGAGATTACAGGGGTCTCTTTGCTAGCACTGAGGCAGGACTCTGTTGCTTTACCCACACTTGGATCTGGGTCACAGTCCAGGGGCAAAGAGGAGAACTAGTATAGCAGAGCTTGCAGCAGCAGTTAAGAGGAGACCCTCCTCACAGTTCCAGGGCAGAAAAGAGTGCTTGTGGTTGCTCACAGACCAGAGCACAGGCCAGAAGAGGAGTAAACACCTCTCCTTAGAGCATACAACTTTTGAAAAACCGAAAACTTACAGGTCCCTAGAAGTATCTCTGAAAACAGCTACACAAAACCCCCAAAGCTTGGGAAAGTTTGCCCTCCACACTGGAAACAGAGCCCTACCTTGACAAAGAGTTTAAAAGTCAAGTAATAGGCTAGGAAAATGAACAAACAATGGGGAAAAATATGTAACTACAGAAACTTATTTTGGTGACAAGGAAGATTCTAGAGCAGCAGAACCCATAAAAAGACAGACTGAAACAAATTTCTAGCCCAAGACAATCTGGAACATCAACAGGAAATGTCTGTTGCACCAGGCTGAGAGAGGAGCACAGTCCAATACAAGCTGTGCTATCATAGACTGGGCATCAGCAAACCCATACACTCAGAAGAAGACAACAAAGTCAAAACTCCTACATCCAAAGCCTCCAAGAAAAATATGATTTGGTCTTAGGCCATGGAAGAGCTCAAAAACGATTTTGAAAATCAAGTAAGAAAAGCAGAGGAAAAATTGGGAGGAGAAATGAGAGTGATGGAAGAAAATCATGAAAAACAATTCAACAGCTTAGTAAAGAAGACCCAAAAAATAATGAAGAAAATAACACCTTAAAAAAGAGACTAGGCCAAATGGCAAAAATAGGTACAAAAACCCAATGAGGAGAAGAACGCTTCAAAAAGCAGAATTGACCAGATGGAAAAGGAGGTCCAAAAGCTCACTGAGGAAAATAATTCCTGAAAAATTAGAATGGAGGAAATGGAAGCTAATAGATGTATGAGAAATCAAGAAAACATAAAACCAAAAGACAGAAAAAAATAGAAGACAATGTCAAATAATCTCATTGGAAAAAACAACTGACCTGGAAAATACATCCAGGAGAGATAATTTGAAAATTATTGGCCTACCTGAAAGCCATGATAAAAAAGAGCCTAGACATCATCTTTCAAGAAATTATCAAGGAAAACTACCCTGATATTCTAGAACCAGAGGGCAAAATAGAAATTGAAAGAATCCACTGATCACCTCCTAAAAGACATCCCAAAATGAAAACTCCCAGGAACATTATAACCAAATTCCAGAGTTCCCAGGTGAAGGAGAAAATATTAAAAGTAGCCATAAAGAAATAATTCAAGTACGGTGGAGCAACAATCAGGATAACACAAGATTTAGCAGCTTCTCCATTAAAAGATCAGAGGGTTTGGAATATGATATTCCAGAAGGCAAAGGAGCTAGGATTACAACCAAGAATCACCTACCTAGCAAAACTGAGTATAATCTATGAGGGGAAAATGGACATTCAACGAGTAGAGGAATTTCATGCATTCTTTTTTTTTTAATATACATTTATTTATTTGTACTTTTCAACATTCATTTCCACAAGTTTTTGAGTTTCAAATTTTCACCCCATCTCACCCTCCCCCCACCCCAAGACGGCATGCATTTGAATATCCCTTCCCCTAGTCTGTCCTCTTTTCTTTCTCTCCCCTCTTCTCTCATCCCTTCCTCTTCTATGTTCCTGTATGGCAGGATAGACTTTTGTACCCCATTTCCTGCATTTCTTATTTCCTGATAGCATGTGAAAACTTTTTTTAAACATATGTTTTTAAAACTTTAGGTTTCAAATTTTCTCTCTTCCTCCCTCCCCACCCACCCTCATTGAAAAGGCAAGCAACTCAATATAGGTTGTACATGTGCAGTTATGCAAAACACTTCCATAGTAGACATGTTGTGAAAAACTAACTCTATTTCCCTTAATCCTATCTGCCTCCCATTTATTCTATTCTTTCTTTTGACCCTGTCCTCCTCAGAAGTATTTACTTCTGATTACACCTTTCCCAATCTGCCCTCCTCTCTATCATCCCCTGCTCTCTTGTCCCCTTCTCCCCCTATTTTCTTAGGGTAAGACAATTCCATACCCAATTGAATGTGTATGTTATTCCTCCTTAAGCCAAATCCTATGAGAATAAGATTCCTCATTCCCTCTCACCTTCCCCTGCTTCCCTCCACTGTAAGAGATTTTTCTTTTCTGTTTTTTTTGTGAGATAATTTACCCCATTCTACCTCTCCTCTTTCTTCTTCTCTGAGTATAATCCTCCTCACCCCTTAATTTTATTCTCCAGATATGACCCCTTAATCTTCAACTCACCCTGTGCCATCTATCTATCTATCTATCTATCTATCTATCTATCTATCTATATACATATAATTTTTTTCCTCCAACTACCCTAATACTGACAAAGGTCTCATGAGTTATAAATATCATCTTTCCATGCAGGAATGTAAACAGTTCAATCTTAATAAGTCTCTTATGATTTCTCTTTCCTGTTTACCTCTTCATGTTCCACTGAGTCCTGTATTTGAAAGTCAAATTTTCTATTCAGCTCTGGTCTTTTCATCAGGAATGCTTGAAAGTCCTCTATTTCACTGAATGACCATTTTTTCCCCTGAAGGATTATACTCAGTTTTGCTGGGTAGGTGATTCTTGGTTGTAATCCTATCTCCTTTGCCCTCCAGAATATTATATTCTATGCCCTGCTGTCCTTTAATGTAGAAGCTGCTAAATCTTGTGTTATCCTGATTGTGTTTCCACAGTACTTGAATTGTTTCCTTCTGGCAGCTTGTAATATTTTCTCCTTGACCTGGGAACTCTGGAATTTGGCTATAATATTCCTAGGAGTTTTCCTTTGGGGATCTCTTTCAGGAGGAGATCTGTGGATTCTTTCAATTTCTATTTTGCCCTCTGGTTCTAAAATATCAGGGCAGTTTTCCTTGATAATTTCTTGAAAGATGATGTCTAGGCTCTTTTTTTGATCATGGCTTTCAGATAGTCCAATAATTTTTAAATTCTCTCTCCTGGATCTATTTTCCAGGTCAGTTGTTTTTCCAATGAGATATTTCACATTGTTTTCTAATTTTTCATTCTTTTGGATTTGTTTTACAGTGTCTTGATTTCTCATAAAGTCACTGTCTTCCAATTGCTCTATTCTAATTTTTAAGGAAGTATTTTCTTCAGTAGTCTTTTGGACTTCCTTTTCCATTTGGCCAATTTTTCTTTTTAGGGCATTCTTCTCATTGGCTTTTTGGACCTCTTTTGCCATTTGGGTTAGGCTATTTTTTAAGGTGTTATTTTCTTCAGTATTTTTTTGGGTCTCCTTTAGCAAGCTGTTGACTTGTTTTTCATGATTTTCTTGCATCACTCTCATTTCTCTTCCAGTTTTTCCTCTACTTCCCTTACTTGCTTCTCAAAATCCCTTTTGAGCTCTTCCAAGGCCTGGGACTGATTCATATTTTTCTTGGAGGCTTTGGATGTAGGAGCTTTGACTTTGTTGTCTTCTTCTGGTTGTATATTTTGATCTTCTGTTTCACCAAAGTAAGATAATATAGTCTGACTCTTTTTATGCTGCTTGCTCATGATTCCGGCCAATTACTTGAGTTTTAAACTCTTTGTTAAGGTAAGAGTCTGCTTCCAATGTGGAGAATGTACTGTCCCAAGCTTCAGGGGTTTGTACAGCTGTTTTCAGAGATACTTGTAGGGCCCTGTAAATTTTCAGTTCTTGCAAGGTGGTATGATAAGGGGTGAGGTGTTTACTCCTTTCCTGGCCTGTGACCACAAGTATTCCTTTCCGTCCTATAACTGTGAGGATGGGTTCCTCTCCACAGCCACTCCAACCTCTACCATGCCAGCGTTCCTCCTCACCCCAGCACCGCCACCCAGAACTGTGACCCAGATCCAAACACGGGGAAAGCTAGAGATTCGTGCCTCCGCACAGGCAGAGAGATCCCTGCAATCCCTCTCTGATCAGCCAATGGATTCCCCCTCAGTCTGTGGGCTGGAAGCTGGGGAAGCAGCTGCACCCCTCAGGACCAGACTCTTGGGGAATGAAGCTGAGACCCCGCCTTCCTTTCTCATCACCGAGAGAAACAGAGTTTTCCCACTGACCTTCTAAGTTGTCTTTGGCATTAGTGGGTTGAGGAGTCTGGAAACCTCCACAGCTGCCTGAGATTCAGTCCTCTGAGGGCTGCTCCAGGTTTGCTTCAGCCTGCGAATCCACGCCCCGTGCTGGCTTCCCTCCTGGTCCTGCGTGATACGCCTTTCTGATCAATCATCCAGGTTGTCTTGGGCTGCAAATTTGTTTCACTCTGTCTTTTTGTGGGTTCTGCTGCTTTAGAATTTGTCTAGAGCCATTTTTTATAGGTATTTGGAGGGGTTTGGGGGAAAGCTTAAGCAAGTCACTGCTTTCACTGCGCCATCTTGGCTCTGCCCCCCGAATTTCATGCATTCTTGAGAAAAGACCAGAGCTAAATAGAAATCTTACTTTCATATACAAGACTCAAGAGAAGCATGAAAAGGTAAACAGGAAAGAGAAATCATAAGGAACTCATTATAGTTAAAATGTTTACATTCCTACATGGAAAGATGATATTTGTAATTCATAAGACCTTTCTCATTATTATTATGGTAGTTAAAAGGAATATACATATGTACACACATATATATGCTCATAAGACCTTTCTCATTATTATGGTAGTTAAAAGGAATATACACACATATATAGATAGATAGATAGATAGATAGATAGATAGATAGATAGATAGATAGATAGATAGATACAGAAGGCACAGGTGTGAGTTAAATATCTAAATATCTAAAAATAAAATTAAGGGGAGAGAGGGGAATGTACTATGAGAAAGAGAAAGGGAGAGGTGGAATGGGGTAAATTATCTCACATAAAAGAGGTGAGCAAAAGCTTTTACAGTAGAGGGGATGAAGGAGGAGGGGAGAGGGAGTGAGTGAACCTTACTCTCATCAGAATTGGCTCGGAGAGAGAATAACATACACAGGCAATGGGGTACAGAAATCTATCCTACCCTACAGCAAAGTAGGAGGGAAGGGGATAAGTGAAGGGGGGTGATGGAAGGGCAGATTAGGGGAGGGGGTAGTTAGAAGCCAAACATTTTTGGGGAGTGACAGAGTGAAAAGAGAGCAGGAATATAATAAATGGGGCAGGAATAGGATGGAGGGAAATATAGTTAGTCTTTCACAACATGACTATTATGAAAGTGTTTTACATGACTACACATGTATAACCTATATTAAATTGCTTGCCTTCTCAATAAGGAGAGTGGGGCGGGAGGAAGGGAGAGCATTTGGTACTCAAAGTTTTAAAAATGAATGTTAAAATTGTTTTTACATGTAACTGGGGAAAAATAAAATACTAAATAAAAATTTTTGAAAAATGAACTTCTCAAACTGGATTCATTAAATTCATATAGATTCCTTAAATTCAACACATCCAAAACAAAACTCATTATCTCTCTCCTAAAATGTCCCCTTTCCAAAGATCCTTAATACTACTGAGGGCATCACCTTCTCAGTTACCCAGGCTTTGAACCTAGGTGTCATCCTAAACTCCTCACTTTCTCATCCTCCACATCCAATAGGTTGCTGCATACGGTTGATTTTACCTTCATAGTATCTCTCCCATATGCTCCCTTTTCTCCTGACACTGTCATCACTCTAGCACAGGCCCTTATCACCTCATGGCTACATGACTCTAACAGGTTGCTGATTGGTCTCCTGGCCACAAGCCTCTCCTTGCTCAATTTCATTCTCCACTCAGCTGTACAAGTAATGAGCCAAAAACACAGATCTGACCTTGTCATCTTCCCTTCTTCATAAATTCCAGTGGCTCCCTATTACCTCTAGGATCAAATACAAAATAATCTATTTTTCAACCAAAGCCCTTCATAATTCTCTCTTTCCAGGCGTCTCACACCTTACATCCCCTTCCATACACTCCTCAATCCAGTAACACTGACCTTCTTACTTTTACTTGAACAAGAAACTCCATTTCACAACTCCAGGCACCTTCACTAGCTGTCCTCCATTCCTGGAATGTTCTCCCTGCTCATCTTGTCACCTCATTTCCTTCAAATCCTAGATACCGTCTCACCTTCTACAAAAAAGCCTTTCATGACCCCCTATGTTCTAGTGCTTTCCCTCTGTTGATTATTTCTAATTTATTCTGCATATAGCTTGATTGTCCATTGTTGCTGGCCTGCTGTCTCCTCATCGACTGTGAACTCCTTCACAACAGGGGCTATCTTTTGCCTTTCTTTGTATCCTAAGTGCTTAGTGTAGTGCCTGGCACATATTAGGTACTAATAAATATTTACTGACTGTTTGAAAATAAAAAACTATTTCAAAATATTAAACAGAAAGGAAACACACCTTTAATCATCAAAAATAAAGAAAATATAAAATAATAATAATTTAAGTGTCAAATGATATATTTATCTACTTCTTCTAACCTAGTAGATGATCTAGCTCCCTGATGGGTTTTCTGCAAGTTTCTCTAAAATACTGTTCAGTATGATGACAGATTATTGTTTGTTTTAATATGTCTATGTTTATATTGTGAGTTGTCCTTATTTACACTAGTATAATATCAGTTCTGGTTAGGAATGTAGGATGACACTCTCTCTGTACTTTTCCCAGTATTAGAGAATGATCTAGATAAATAAAATGTTAAGTGATTTGCCCAGGATCACAAAGCCAACATGTGGAAGAGAAGAGACTCAAAACCAAGCTTTCATTTTTGAGGACAATTTTCTATTCACTGTGCCAAGCTACCTAGTTCAGAGATTAGTATCTTTCTGACAATTCTTGGTTTATCCAGATCCTCCTATCAATCCCTGGTAGGCATTCCTCTGCCTTGCTCAAAATGGTAGAGCATCTTAATATTGTCTTGCTTCCTTCCTTCCTTTAAAAATTGTTATTGAAGTATATTTTACTTATACAACAATCGTTTCCTAATAACTTGTATTATCTCCTTTACAACAATAAGAAAGTTGAGAAAAACTATCTGATACCCTAACTGTGACTGGTAATATGTACAGCATTCTAAGTGCACAGCACACTCTCTCTTTACTGAAACACAGGGAATGAGTTCCATCAACAGACTACTAGAAATGACATTGATCATTGCATTTGATCTGAATTGTTTTGTCTTTTGTTGTTTTCATTTACATTATCATATTTATTTTTGTGAACAATTTTCCCAGTTCTGCTTTATCCTCTTTGTACCATGTCAAGTCTTCCTGTATTTCTCTGAATTCCTAATATCTATTTTTATGGCACAATAATTTTTAATTACATTCATGTAAAATAATTGGTCCAATTAATACATGATCAGTGGACACCCACTCTGTTATAATCTTTGTGTGTATGTGCTGAAACATAATTTTTTTTAAATTTTGCTGCATGTTAAATAATTTTAATTAAATATAAATATCATCAAGTTATGCCATAATGACTAAGATCAACAGAACCCAAATAGACCAAATGTATTGCTTATATCTAGTGATCCATATGAGATCCTCATTTAATGAACTTTATTTGATTCAAAGTAGTAGATTACATGTGTTGTTTCCACTAAAAAAATACGGTCTTTACAGTCAGAAAATTTCCCCCTTTTTATCTTGAGTCCTTAGCACAGTGAATTAAACATACTACTCAACTAATATATGCTTGTTCAGTTGTATTAGATTGTAGGTTGTAGAGACTCAGTTTTTTATACAACAGTGTTTATTCAAGAAACATCATATAGAACATGTATAGTTATAACCCTGTATTAGGCACTGAGGATACAAAAGACAAAAATGAAACAGAGGGCATGATGGAATAGTGGAGAGTATACTACATTTGAGTTTGAAAAAAAGGGGAGGGGTTAAAATTTTGACTCTGCCACTTCCTACCAAGAAGTACTTGGATGAATAATTTAACCTCATAAACTTAACAGGATCTCAGATACCAAATGAAGAATTCGGAATAGACGACCTGTAATATCCTTTCAAACATTAAAGCTATGTAGGGACCCTAGTAAAGGAGAAATAGTACAGGATATGTAGTCAATGAATGTGAGTTTGAATGCTAATTTTGTTATTTAATACCTGTGTGACCTTGGAGAAGCCTCTCCAGTGTTCTGGGACTCAAATTCTTTACCTGTAAAATAGGAGAGAGAAAGGTTGGATTAATTGCTCTTTGAATTCTCTTTTAACTCTAATCATCTGGTAATTGTTAGATCTCTATGTGAGCTCTCTGATCTAATAAATTTCAATTAATCAACCTGAATTCAAGTTTCAGTGGAAAAAAAAACCAAACACCTGCTGACTCTATAAAAACAGCCCATCCAAAATTATTAAATATCATTTTTAACAAATCAACTGCCTTAGGCACTGCGAGCAATATGGGGACAAGTAAGACTTGATTGCTACCTTTCCTTGTGAAGCTTACAGCTGTTAGCTTTCAAAATGCATGGTGGTACAGTAGAAAATGACACTGAATTCAATCAAAGGTTCTGCAACTTGGCAATGTCATGTATAAGTATGACGTTAAACGAAACACTTTCTCTTCCAGGGCCTCTGATTCCCTATAACATGAAATGGTTGAGAAGGGCCCCAGTTCAAATGCTTCAGATGCTTTCTAATTGTGTGAACCTGGGGGAATAATTTAACCTCTTGTGGTTTCAGTTTCCTGTCCCTAAAATGATGTTTTTCACTAGATGGCCTCTGAGGCGCTTCCCAGATGTCAATTTCTGATCTAATATCCTTTGCTGACTCCTAAGTACCTGTCTACATCTATACCTGTGTTCAGTTACATGAAGAAAGTCATCAAGGTGCTATCTGCTCATCTAGAGACTTGACTCACAATAACATCAGAAATCCTTCAAAACAGAACTCCAGAAATCACGACTCTTCACTTCAACGAATCATTGAGTTGGTTACTGAGTACCAGAGGAAACCACACCACACACGCATCTCAAGCCAATGACTTTTCTACATGTTAATTACCACCTTTACTAAATGAAGGAACAATTTTGGAAATTCTGTCATGACTGAAAGTGAAGGAGTTGGCTATAATACTTCTTGGGGGACACTTTTCTAGTGGGAGAGCACAATGTAGGAGAGATACAGAATTATTTTGGGGCTTCATGAATTATCTTTACAAAGAAACAAAAAAAAAGAAAATAACTAATCATACATATTATTTTCATGGCAACTGAAAACGAACCAGGAATGACGACTGTATCATATATTTAAAGCTGGAAGGGACAGAAAGGATCATCCAATCAAAATCTCTCATTTTACATTTATCAAATTGAGGCCCAGAGAGGTCAAAGACTTTGTTGTTCATTTGTTTCAGTCGTGTCCAGCTCTTCACAACTCCATTTGAGGTTTTCTTGGCAAAGATACTGGGGTGGCTTGTCATTTCCTTCTCCAGCTCATTTTATAGATAAGAAACTGAGGCAGAGTTAAGTAACTTGCCCTGGGTCACACAACCAGTAAAGTTTCTGAGGTCACATTTGAATTCATGTTTTCCAGACTCCTGGCCCAGTGCTCTGTGTACAGCATCACCTCGCTGCCATTGAGGACTTATCCAAGGCCAAATAGGTAGTAAGTGACAAGGAGAAGATTTTAATCAAATTTCTCTGATTCCAATCTGTCATTCTTTCCAGGGCATTATGCTGTATAAATATTCTTCAAGTGAAGCATCCAACAGTTTCCATTATGACACATCCTCTCATGTCTATCCCTGCCATGAAGGATTATTCATAACAATTAATATTATTGTAGTTAATTATATTATGATTAATAACAATCTTATAAGATTATCATAGAGAAATTAATCAATATATAAATGATCATGAATGATAGACTTAGAGCTGGAATATCATTGGAAACGATTTAATCTATTCATTTTATTTTACATATAAGGACAATGAAGGAGAGAAATGTCAAATTAGGAAGCCAGGTGTTCAGTACACAGGACGTTAGATTTTAAATCAGGAAAATTTGAGCTCAAATTCTGCCTCGCTCACTCAC
Organism: Phascolarctos cinereus; assembly: GCF_003287225.1. Taxonomy (NCBI): domain Eukaryota; kingdom Metazoa; phylum Chordata; class Mammalia; order Diprotodontia; family Phascolarctidae; genus Phascolarctos; species Phascolarctos cinereus. The sequence continues at coordinate 223,437,666 of NW_027556402.1, read as the reverse complement.
AGTGGGACAGTCATTTCATCTCCCTTGGAACCAGGTAAGATAGAAATAATAATAGAACAAAATTAACAAGATGGTCAAATGAGAGAAGATATATACAATGCTGCTCACACCTTAAAGTCTCTTACAAATGCTAGTATTTCTCACTACTAAAGAGATCATAGGATCACAGACCAAAAGCTGGTAGGGATCTCCTCAACCACATAGTCCAACAAGCTCATTTTGCAGATGAGGAAACTGAGGGACAGAGGGACCAAGTCACTTGCCAAAGGTTATTCAAAACTAATATCTGAGACTGGATTTGAACTGATCACAGAATCAGGGCTTTTGCCAGTCTCTAGCACTGCTTCTCTGCATTTCAAGAGTGGAAATCCATTTCAATTTATCTTGAGAAGCAAGAATGCTTGCATATGGTGTTTAAAGAGAGGCCAGGGTAAAACTCAACAGTCTTTACCTCCAAAAAAGAACTGTTTATATTATATACATTACATTTATATAATTATATACTTTATATTATTATGATTATATATAATACAGGATATTTTATATGCATATATATATATATAAATATATTATGCTGTGATTATATACATTACATTATATAATTGCTTACATATCGGGCTCTAAGGTTTACAATGCGTTTGCATGTAGTATATGAATTGGTATTTTTGTTTTAAAGGTGAGGGCACAGAAGTTCTATGGGGATAGTAACTGGACCAGGGACACAGAGTAAGAGTCTGAAATTTGAACAATATGCGAACCCATCTCCTGAGTCCAGCGCTCTTCTCATTCTTCCATGGAAGGACACATTTTAATGAGAAGACATAAAATGTGTACAACTAAGCAAATATTACAATGATGGGGAAGTGGGAAATCTTTACCCAGAAGAGGCCACACCTGAACCAAGGGTTTTGTTTTCACTTTTAGTTTTCAGGCAATTGAGGTTAAGTGACTTTGCCCAGGGTCACACAGCTAGTAAGTGTCAAGTGTTTGGTCTGAGGCCGCATTCCAACTCAGGTCCTCCTGACTTCAGGGCTGGTGCTGCATCCACTACTCCACCTAGCTGCCCCCCTGAACCAATTTTGAAGGAAGGTAAGAGTTATGAGAGGCAAAGCTGAAGTAGGAGCACATATGGGAGGTACTTCCCTGGATGCACAGATTTGAACTGTTGAGTACTGGGTATGGCTAATAGATTGCCATGTTCGAGGAGAGTATCTGGGTCAAAGGCTGAAGATGATTATTGAAGACTTTAAATTGGCAGATTTAAGAGGCTCCATTTGAATTGAGAAGGTACTCTTAAGTGGATTTCAGGAATGTTTAAACATAGTTTAAAAATGCATTTGATATAACTGATGCCTTTTGTATTCCTATCCATTTTACTTTATTCATTTAAAAATATTCTGAGAAAGGGTCCCCGACTTCCTGAGGAACAATCAAAGGTATCTTTGCAACAAAACAGTTAAGAGTCCCTGACTTAGAAGCAGTAGGGAATCAACAAAGGCTTTCGAGAAGTAATTGACCCTATCAGTCCAAAGCATTTGGAAGATTCTTTTTGGTAGCTTTGTGGAAGACGCACTGGAGTGGGAACAGACTTAGAGGCTAGAGGCCAATTAGGAAGATACATATTACAATACTAAATAGTGCATACTTTTTTGATCCAATTATACTACAGCTAGGCTTATGGAAGGAAGGAAGGGAAGGAAAGGGAGAAAGAGGAAGAGAGGGACAGAATGAGGAAGCAAGAAAGGGAGGGAGCAATGGAAGGAAAAGGAAGTGAGGAAACAAGCACTTATCAAGCACCTATGTGCCAGGCACTGTGCCAAGTGCTTTACAAATGTTATCTCATTTGATCCTCACAATGGCCCTGGGAGGTAAGTGTTATTATCATCCCAAGATGAGGCAACTTGAGGCAAATGAAGGTTAAATGACTTGCGAAGCATCGCACAGTAAGACTCTGACGCTGATTCGAACTTGTTTTCCTGACTCCAGACCTAGCTCTCCATCCACAGTGTCACCTACCTACCTCATCTACCTCTAATCTTAACCCCTAAAGATCAGAACAAGGGCAAAAAGTCCTATATATTCAATATATATAAATATATATGTATATATGTATGTATGTATGTATGTATATATATATATATATATATATATATATATATATATATATATATATATATATATATATATATATATATATAATATGCATGTGTGTGTGCACTTCTGCCATTGTATTGGCAAAAATCCATGAACTATGTAGATACTTATCAATTGAAGATTTGGTAAAGAAATTGTGATACATGAATGTACTTGATTAGAACTGCAGTATTCAAAATGAGCAAGACAATTTTAAAATGAAATGGCAAGGCTTTCATAAACTGATCAACATTTATTAAGCACCTACTAAGTATAGGCTTTGTGTTAATTGATAAGGAAACAAAAAGAGAATTAATAAAATGGTCATTACCCTTAAGGAGCTTACAGTCTAGAGATTCAGGGCAAAGTGAGTAGAATCAGAAAAAATAATGTACATGTATGTGAATGTGTGTGCATGGTATATACATATACTATCACATTATAAAAATAAAATAAAATAAAAACTTTGAAAGACTTAAAAGTTCTGATCAACTAAATATTCAACCATGATTCCAGAGGACTGATAAAAATATTGCCTACCTCATAACAGAGAGATGATGGATTACATATAGATAAGAAATTAATTTTTGGATATAACCAATATAGGAATTTATTTTGCTTGACTCTTTTTCAGTGAAAAGGGTTCTGTATTTCCTTGCTTGCTTCCTTCCTTCCTTCCTTCCTTCCTTCCTTCCTTCCCTCTCTCACTCCCCTCCTTCCTTTCTGCCAGTGGGGAAAGATGGGGAGGAAGAAGAAAATGACTGCTTTATAATTGGAAAAAACATATAAGATAATGTACTTTAGTCTGAGTTTTTTTTTCCCATTGTTTGCTCATTTCCCCAGCCAATTACTTGACTATTTAACTCTTTGTTAAGGTAGGGCTCTGCTTCCAGCGTGGAGGTGTACTGTCTCAAGCTTCAGGGGTTTTGTGTAGCTGTTTTCAGAGAAACTGCCAGGGACCTGTAAGTTTTCAGTTCTTCCAAGGTGGTATGACCTTTCTGTGAGTGATCACAAACACTCTTTTTCACCCTGGAACTGTGAGGAGGGTTTCTTCTGCACTGCTGCCACAAGCTCTGCTATGCCAGTGCTCCTTCTCACCCCAGGACCGCCACCCAGTACTGCCACGCAGATCCAAGTATGGGCAAAGCAACAGAGAGTCCCCAGTGCCAGCAAACAGATTCCTGTAATCTCTTTCTAATCAGTTGTTCAACCCCCTTACTGTCTGTGGGCTGAGAGTTCCAGGAGCAGGTGCTGAAGCTGCACACACTGCCCTGGGACCATGCTGTGGCCAAGGCTAGATTGTGCTCCTTTATCACCAAGGTCCGACAGACCTTTCCTACTGACCTTCTAAGCTGTCTTTGGCGTTTGTGGGTTGAGAAGTCTGGAAACCACCACAGCTGCCCATGATTCAGTCCCCTGAATCCTGCTTCAGATTTGCTGGGGCCCAATATGTACTGGCGTGCTTTTTCTGGATCATGCTCCTCTCCTAGCCTGGTGCAACAGACTTTCCTGTCTACCTTCCACATTGTCTTGGGCTGGGAATTTGTTTCACTCTGTATTTTTGTGGGTTCTGCTGCTCTAGAATTTGTTTAGAGCCATTTTTCTGGTATTTGGAGGGGTTTGGGGGAGAGCTGAATGAATCACTGCTTTTACTCTGATATCTTGGTTCCACTCCTAATAGTCTTAAATAATCAATGTTAGAGGTAAATTAAGGAGTTTAAGGAGGAAAAGGATGGATGATAGATGTTCTCTTGATAGAACTGAGAAGATGTGGCAATTGTTAGGATTTAGGGTTGGTACAAAGAAATAGAGAAGAGTCTAGTAAGACCTTATAGGCAGGAACTTGAGCGATTGCATTAATAGTTCTGTATTTAACACTTATAGGGAATCTTGAAGGAAAGTCTGTTTTAAGGAAGAAGTCATTGGCTTACATTTTGTACATCTTGAGTTGAAGATATGGTTTAGACATCCATGATGGTATAGATTTTTAATTCTGGTGAGAAATTAATGATTCACAAAATGATCTGAAAGTCATGGAATGATAGAATTCAACTCAGACAGACTATAGAATTCATCTGGACTAATTTATTTATTTTACAAATCAGGAAACTAAGACCCAGAGTAATTAAATGACTTGTTTGCAGTCATACAAGCAAATCTAGGGTTATTTTTTCTGCAAACAGATGTGATAACTGAACCACTAGGAGCAGATGCAATCACTATCCCCTCAAAAAAAAAATTAAGTCCTGTTTTTTCAATAAGAACTAGAAATGAAAACACATAAGGCTTTTACACAAGGAAGCATCAAAAGAAGATTTGTGTTTTTAATCTGATTTTCAAAATCCTTCATATCAAACAAATATACTTTCACAAATAATTTACTTATTTTCCTGGATTAAGCTAGCTGAGAGGTACTATACAAGGAGAATTAGCTGATCTTCTCTAAGGATGGCTTTAATCCTTCTTTAAGGCCCTGCTTTTGAGTACTTCTCTTCTGTACAAATCCACTCAATGCAGTCCTACCGTCACTCTGGTTGGGATATTATTTATTTTTTCTTGTTTCTCAGGAACAAAAAAAAAAAACAAATCAAGTTTAAAGCTGCCCTACTCTCCATTAAGATACTGTCTTAGGAAGAAAAAAAAAGGCAAAGCTCCGTATGAAGGTTACTCGTTTCCCAGATTACAATCTCTATGGAAACTGCATTCATTTGTAAAGCTTCCTACATATCATAAATTTCAAATGTATCAAGTTATCTGATTTTATGTTGGAGAAACATATTATATTACCCATCTGTAAATGGTACAAATAATCTCCTGTTTCCATCACCTAATTGTGATGCCCAGTTTCTGACAAGGAATTATTCGGCTTCTTTATTTCGACAAAATGAAACACATTTAGTGATAATTGTAATTTCCTATGTGTTTTGTTTTTTTAACATCAGAGAGAACAAGGCAGTGGTTATCAAGACATGCATATATCATGGCTTACTTGATATCAACTTGACAGACATGTAACATTTAATCTCACATTTGTAACACACTGAAAACAAAGTTACTCTCACAGTGTTTTCTTGAAAGTTCTGAAATCTTAGGTATGGCTTACATTCTTTAGATATTAGAGTCCTTGACCTGGAATCAGGAAGACCTGAGTTCAAACCCAACCACAGACAATTACTGGCTGTGTGGTTATGGGCATGTCGCTTAACTTGTTGACTTAATTTCCTCATCCAAAAAATGGGAATAATAATACCATTTACATCCCAGAGTTGTTAGGATAAACTGAGTTGAGTTATAAAGAATTTTGTAAACAAATCAGAATTTAAATGTGTTAATACTATTATTAATTATTTTTCCTAATAAGAAGCACTATAGCACGATATGAATAATACCATTATTAGTCTAAAAAGATCTAGGTTGGTGATCTGGCTCTGGCATTTAGCAACTTTGTGATGGGAAAGTCACTTAATCTGGAGATTCAGGGTCCTTAACTCTAAAATGGGAATGATACTGTATGTATTACCTGCCATATAGTGATGTTTTGAACAGTACATGAAATAATATACATGAAGTGCTATATAATCATGAAACACACATCTAAATATATGTATATATACAAATATAGAAATATACATACACATACATATATACATTATATATACATATAATTAGTGGTGACACAGAATTGGAAACTAAGTAGGGGCCCATTGACTGGTAAATTGAGAAACAAATGATGATGCATGCATATAACAGATTATTATTCCTAAGCAATGACACATATGAAAAGTTCAAAGAACTATGGGAAGTGCCATCAATTGATGATTATACTAAAAAACTTACTTATTCTGGAAAAATATATAATGAAAGAGAACAACAATGTAATTTAAAAGAACAAAAAATAATATGCAATTATGATGATAAATATATCAGTTGCATATATTCCACTACTCACCCCCATACAAAATCATGAAGGGAAAGCAGGGGTGTGGGGATTCCATCAGTAAAATATCACATATTATTCTATCAAAGCAGTAATTATTAAAGCAACACAATTACTTCCCTCTGGTCATATAATAGGTCCCTGCCCAAGCACCACTTAACAGCTAATTTTTGGGTCCTCCTGGCTCAGAGTGAATGTAATTAGTAACTGTTTCTCTTTTGGCCAGCAACCCTGAAAGTCTTCCCCTCTCAGTATGATTTTGTTGTTGTTGTTGATTAAAGGGGACATCCCTTGACACACTCCTTAAAGAGGCCTATTCACTGAATGGGCATTGCTTCACTTCACTTAAAAGGGCCAAGGTCCTACTGCATCCTAGGCCATCTCTAGTTGTCCTGATCAATATCTGGCCACTGGACCCAGATGGCTCTAGAGAAAGTGAGGCTGGTGACTTTGCACAGCCTCCCTCCCTCAAATCAAAGTCAATTGTTACTCATGTCATCATCTCCCTGATGTCATGGTCCTTTTTGAGAACAAAGGACAAACCATACAACACTCCAGATGATATATACCCACTAATCTAGATCTTGACTCCCCCCTTTAGAACGGGAACTCCATCAAGGCAGGGGATACTTGTGTCCTCAATTTCTATCCCTAGAGTTTAGTTAGGATAATGCCTCTCATAGTTTCATGTTAAAAAATTAATAAATGCTATTGACTAACTCACTTGAATACTTATTTAAAATACTGATTTAAATATTTAAAATACCTATTTAAAAATAAAGAAGTCAATTAGTGGAACAGAGTGGAACCCATCATAGAAAAGAAAACAGATACAATACCAAAGTTTTAGATAAACTCACAGATCCCAATAACTGGTGGTAAGGATTCATACCTGACCAAAACTTCTGGGAAAAAGTGGAAAGCACTTTGGCAGACATCTTAAAGTATATATCAAGCCATACTCCAAACGAAACCATGACTTAGATATAAAAGGTGACATCACACGAAAAGTTGAGGAGTAAAGAAGAAATATCATTTAAATCTATGTACTGAGAAAGAATTCATGAATTAAACATGTGATGAAGATCACATGAAAAGAAATGGACAATTTGATTACATTAAATGAAAAGTTTTTTGCATAAACAAATTTAATTTAATTACAATTAGAAGAGAAACAGACAACTGCAGGGGGAACTTTGCAGCACATTTCACTGATAATTGTTTCACATCCAAGATACATAAGCAACTGATTCAGATTTATAAGTCTAAGGGCCATTCCCCAACAGAACAAAAGACGAAGGAAATAAACAAGCAGTATTCAAAAGAAGAAATTCAAGCTGTCAACAACCATATTAAAAATAAATTCTCCAAATCACTAGTAAATAATAAATGCAAATTAAAGTAACTCTGAGGTCCTACCTCAAATCTATCAGATTGGTAAAGATTAACAAAGATTTAAATGATAGATGTTCAAGAGGCTGGGGGAGAACAGGCATATTTGTGCCTTGTTTCTGGTCATTTCGACATTTAGCCATTCTGGAAAGCAATTGTAAACCATGGCTGGAAGAAATGATGAAACGGACAATTTCAGAGAAAACTGGGCAGACCTCTATGAACTGACGAAGAGTAAACTAAGCATCAATGGGAGAACAATTTATATGCAAGGGCAACCTTCCAGAAAGAAAAACAGCTTTAAAATAATGGAGAACTCTGCTCAATGCAATGACAAACCATGAGTCCAAAGAAATAAAGATGGAACTACTTCCTGCCAAAAATGGTTTATTTAAAATATATAATGGAACACACACGTCTGGACATGGCCAATGTGACTTTGTGTTACTGGATTCTTCATATCTGTTATAGGTGATATTATTATTATTATTATTATTATTATTATTATTATTATTATTATTATTATTTTAGATAGTGGCAGTGGGAGTGAGACTGAGATAACTAACAATCTTAGTTATCTGTATATAGGCTTCCATTGAATACTTATCACATTTCTAAAATTAAATCTTTGAAGAAAAACATTAAGTATACATCAAAATAATTATATAAAATTACTAATGTAATTTTTTTCTTTATCATATACTTTTTCACTACAAAGTAAATACAGTGAGTTTTATTTGTTTGTTTTGCATTGCCACTCTGTTTAAATTAATGGTCTGTGCTGTGATTCTCTTATTAAAAGCACAGTTATGGGCCATACTGGGTTTTGCATAAGCTGGAAATGAGAAGGATGGAGTAGCAGAGAGGGACTCAGGGTAGTGTGACTAATACTTGGACCGATCAATATAAAGTGGTAGGTTTGTTTGGTTTTGATTTTGTTCCCTAATAGATATACTTGGGGTCAGCTAGATGGCACAGTGCATAGAGCACTGGGCTCAGAATCAAGAAGATTCATCTTTATGAAATCAAATCTGGCCTCAGACACTTACTGGCTATGTGACCTCAGGCAAATTTAACCCTTCTCTATAGACACACAGTTAACTATGTATCAAGGTAGAACTCGAACCCAAGTCATCCTGATTCAAAGACCAGGCTGTTCTCTAGTTCATCACAGTAGTTTTCATTGATGCTCATATTTTTAATTAAAATTCCTACCCAAAGTCCTGATTTGACACTATTGCCTGTCATATATCTTTCTCTTTTTCTTTCTTTTTTTTTTTAGTATTATCTCAAAGAATGAGTCACATCTATTAAAAAGCTCATTATACACCTACCTGCTCGAGGCCCTATGCCAACAGATGATATAAATCCAAAAAGGCAGATGAGTTGTAAAGTCCCCTAGAGGGACAATGGTAAAGACAGACCTTGGTAAATAGCAGAGTCATTTGAACTCGAGACAAGTTTAATAGATTTCCATTCAATTTAAGCCATCCACGAGGTGGACAGAGCAAAGGAATGTATGTGGTGGAGAGAAAAGTTTCATATTCATGATAATTTCTTTCTATTTCAGAGCCTTAATGTAATTGATAGGTTATAAGGAACCTTTCTTGATATTCTTTCTGGAAAGCTTAAGGGAAATCTTACCCCCAGAAGGCTGTGTTGCTAAAGAGAAGATCCCCTCCAATTTATAGGTTCATGGAGTAGAGCTGGATGGGACCTCAGAGGCCATATAGCCTAAGCAGCTCTTCATACAGATGAAGATATTAAGAATCAGTGGAGTTCAGTGACCTGTCCAAGGTCACTCTGGTTGCTAGTAACAAAGGCACAATTTGAACTGAAGTTCTCTGACTTCCAAACCAATGTATTTTTCCACATCACCAATAACAAGTGGCTCACTTTTGTATGGCTCTTACTGTATCCCAGGCACTGTGCTAAGCACTTTACAATTACTATCTCATTTAATCCTCACGATAACCCTGGGAGGTAGATGTTATTAGCATCTTCATTTTACAGATGAGAAAACTGAGGCAAACAGTGGTTATGTGACTTGCCAAGAGTCACACAGCTAGCTAGTTTCTGAGGGTATATTTTGAACTCGCATCTTCCTCACTCCTGGCCCAGCACTCCATCCCCTGTGACACCTAGCTGCCTCCCTGGTGCTACAGCCCTAGTAGACTACATAATCTGATTATGCCACAAGCTTCACTTTCAGCTCTGACACTGAGAAATGAAAGCCTAGTGAAGCCATAACTGACATGAGACAGAAGAAAAAAAAAAGACTAAGCTTACATGGGAACTTTGAAAGCAGTGACTTCATTTGGATAAAATGTTAGGCAGTCCAGAAATCCAAGTGGCTTTGATAACAGTGACTCTGTCTGCACTACTGTTGGGTTATGTCCACCAAATAGCCTGGTCCAATTCAATTGGCAGCTAGGAGGCTAGGTGGATAGGGAGCTGGGTCCAGTATCAAGAAGACCTGAGTTCAAATCCGACCTCAGACACTTACTAGCTGTGTGACCCTGGGCAAATCACTTAGCCTCTGCTTCCACTAGAGAAAGAAATGGTAACTCACTCCAGTGTCCTCACCAAGAAAATGAAGAAACAGACATGACTGAACAACAACAAAAGCTACGAGGTGCTTAAGTTTTGGTATACAGAAAGTACTTAATTGATGTTTGTTGACTGAGGAAGCAGATAAATAAATGATGCTTCCCTGTAGTCTAACACTGCCAAGCTTCTGGGCATGGCTAAATCAAGATGGGGCATACTGGACTTTACTTGTTAATATGCTTTTGCATCAGAACAGAGCAAAAAACAAACTGTGCCACCATTAAAGGCCAAAATATTGGGAGGCACATTATGTCTTACAAATGACAATTTCTTTGGCACTCTCAGTAGCCTGTCTCTCTGCCTTCTCAACCCCTTCAAACTCTCCTGGCTTGAAAGATCCCATTACTCTTTGCTTTCCCACTTCCCTTCCAGACTTTTGAACTATAGTTTAACTGAAAAATCTGGCTTCTGGTTTCTAGAGGGGGTTTCCTTCTGCTTTGGCGATTATCTTAATTCCTGGCCCACACCTCCTCCATCCCCCCTTCACCTTGCAAAAGTCCTCTTCCCCCACGAAGACTATGTACACCCTAGGCCAATTTACTTTCCAGAGGAAGCAGCACAATCCCTATTAACCAAAGACTAGATTTGAAGTGGAGGCCATCTCCAGTCCTCCCGATCTGTATCTGGCCACTGGACCCAGATAGCTCCAGAGGAGAAAGTGAGGCTGGTGACCTTGCACAGCCGTCCCTCCCTCAAATCCAATTCCCTTGCAAGTCACAGCATCATCTTCCTGACGTCATGGTCTTCTTTGAGAACAAAGGACAAATGACAACAGCAGCTTTGAAGTTTTCTAAATACAGCAATCACTTTCTTGATGTGTCCTGCACAAGGCCCTAAGTGGCAGAGGAGCACAGATGTGAGGGCAGATGCCATTTCAGAGGCCATCTCATTCCAATGCTCTCATTTCTCAGAGTGGAAGACTGAACCCCAGTGAGGTGAAGTGACTTTTCTAAAGCACACATGTCGTGACAGGGATAGCATTTGAACAAGCTTCCTCCAACTCCAAATCCAACTCTCTTCTCACTCCAACCTATGGACATCACCTGGTTTCTCCCTAATGTATATAATGAGTGGTGGTGACTTTGCAGAAAGTGTCGATGACCTCAGCGAGGTTATAAAACAGGCAGAAATCAAAGATCTAGTTTCCACAGTTACCTCCAACATCATCATGGCATAGAGGACATTACTTTCTCCTCCTGGATAAGGCTGTGTCTTCCTCTGCCCAATACTCTCAGGGATATATGGTTGCAGGGAGACCTAAGGACGGAGCAGCTGAAAGAAAATTTAAGGTGTACTTTCTTATTTATACACCCGGTAATAATGTTCCCAAGAACAACAAAAAAGTCTGCTATTGGAAAGCATCCTCCTCAGTGTATCTCCAAATATCAACCCATCTTTACAAACATAAACTTCCCTAAATATATATTCATAAAGTTCCCAATTTCTGGCAAAGATCAGATAATTCCTGTCTTTTAAATGAAATCCAACAGCCAAGAAGCATTGCCCATGGCTGCCATCTAACAGTAGCCATTGGGGGCTTCTTATCCAGCACAGCATATTCTCCTGTAATTTCTTTGAGGCTCCTTTCTAAGAAGATAAGACATCTTAGGCACCTTGGGAATGAATGCTGCTACTATTTAACTTTATGCATTAAAAGTTTTAAATTGGGTTGGCCTGTGGCCAGTTGTTAAACAGCAGACTTCTGTCCTTGGCTTACATTCCAAAAGGGAATTGGCAGCAAGCTATTTGGGGCCAAATTTCTGTCAGCCATAGAGTTGGCCGATGAAAAGAATATCTTCCCAAAACACAATTTGGCTTTACCTGAGAAAACAATGGGACTTTGGATGTCATCCAGTCACAGGATGATAAGAACAAGAGAAGTGACTTCTGAGGTCATCTAGTCTTCATTCTACAGATGAGGAAACTGAGGCCCAGGGTTGGAGAGGCTGGCTGAATGCCATATAGGCAGTAAGTGGAAGGACCAGAATTTGAAGCCAAGTCTTTCAATGCCCAACCCAATACTGATTCCATTGTATAAACTCATATGTTTAGAGATGAAGCTAATTCTCTTCAGCTTTTTTGGGCCTCAGACTCCACATCTATAAGATAAGTGTGTCGGACTAAATGATCTTTGAGGTCCTCCGAGTCCTAAATACTATGTTGATAATAAGGGTTGATATTTGCAAAGCATTTGAGTTTATAAAGCAGTTTAGATATATTATCTCATTTGGTCTTTAAACCAACCGGGGGGGGGAGTTCAATGCTATAGACATAGCTATCATCCATAATTTACCTATGAGGGAACAGAGAATTATAAAGCTTCATGGATTGCCCATGAGAACACAACTATTGATTGTTGCAAGCAGGAGTTGAATGCAATTCAATTCAGTAACTGTTTTTTTTTTTAAGTGTCTACTATGTTTGAAAAAAAAATAAACGGTCTGGAGTAATGAATATAGCCTTGGATCTTTGGCAGTTAGGAAGTCAACATTAAAATACACACATATTGCTGTGTTATATACATGCATATATACATGTCATATGTACATATATGAGTTACACGTGTATATATAAATATGTATATATGTGTATGTGTGCATACACACATATATACGATTTAAATGATACATATATACACACATATATAGGATATATATAGAATAGATAGAAGATACACATATTTAGGATATATATGTATATATATATGAACATATGAGATATATAATTATCATGTATGTGCATACAGGATATATATGTGTCTGTTCATAGGAAATATATATACATACACACACACACACACATATATATATGAGATACAGACAGATATATAGACAGATTGATGGATAGATAGGAGATATATATGTATATAGGATATGTTTGTGTGTGTCTGTGTGTGTGTGCGCATGTGTGCGTGTTTGTGTGTGTATATCTCCTACTCTGTGCCAGAACTGCTGCGAGGAAGATTTCAATTTATGTCCTGCCTTTGCTATCTACTAGGCATGTGATTATGTACAAGTCACATGAACTTTAAGGCCATTATCTACTAGGTAATAGATAAGCTACAAATTGCCCTAATGGTCCACTGATGAATCTCAGCTCTACAGTTGCACACATCTGTGACATCCTGACCTGTGATATGTCGAGTACTATGCTAGACACCGGGAATACAGAGACAAGAGGCTCAAGAAGCCTACATTGTTCCAAGAAAACAGAGTAGGCAAATGGATGAATGATTGCAAGATATTTTGAAGAGGGAGAGGGTATAGACATCAAAGGGGATCTGGATAACTTTCCTATAGGAGTCAAAATCTGAACGACTCCTTGAAAGAAGCTAATAATTCTAAGAAGGAGAGGGGAAAGGAAGCCTTTTTTGACTCCATGTCCAGTAACTGCATGTGGCTTCCAAGCCTGGTCAGACACAAACCTATAGTAGAATTGGCAGAATATTGATTCTAGGTTTAGAAAATCTGCATGTAAGTCCTACCTTGCATCCTAACTACCTGTGTAATATTGTGGCTCAGTTTCCTCATCCTTAAAAGGAAGTGGTTGGATTAGCGGGCTTTTGACAACCCTTCCAGATTGAGATCTATGATCCTTTGATTCAATCCACTGATTTAAAACCATTTTACTATTTTCTTAAAAGAGAATCCAAATTTTAAGATAGCATCAAGAACAATGGCTGTGTGTGCATGTGTGCGTGTGCATGTGTTTGCACATGTACATGTGCATGTGTTTTCTGGGAGAGGAGTGATAGAATTGATAGAGATTTCAACTTGGAATCAAAACTATGTGGGTTCAACTCCCACCCCAGACGCTTTCAAGCTGTTTGAACCAAGTAAGCTGCTTAGCTGTCCTGGGCCTTGGTTTCCTCAGCTATAAAATGAGGGCACTGGACTAGATGGACACCGAGTGGTCTCTTCCAGCTTGAAAATCAACAATCCTGGTAAATGACAGAAGTATGAGAGGCCTATTACTGACACCTGAAGCAATCCATCTTGAGTCACAACTCACCTAACAGCAATAGCTCACATTTGTGTCATGAGTCCAGGTTCACTTTGACAGTGCTTTTCTAACAACCCAGTGGGCTACTTGGGCCAGTGTCATTATCCCCATTTTACAAATGGAGAAACCAAGGCTCAGAAAGTCTAAGGGACTTCCTCAAAAGAGCAGAGTATTAGTGTCAGAGATTAGGTCTTCTGGCTTCCACTCCAAAGCTGTAGAGTATTTCTGTGCATGTGACATAAAATGCCATTGTATTAGCGTTTGTCAATTCTTCCCTCCCCTTCCTTTTCCTTCAAATACATGGCTGCATTTTCCCCTTCTCTATTTCCAAATCCTCTCATTTATCAACAAGAGGGACAACTGGAGAATGACTTACAGCAATGACAGGCTGAAAAGAGAAATGGATCATCACAGAGTTATGCTAGTTAGAATCTTTCTTGGGATTCTAACGGCTGGTGGCTATAGAATAATTACAAAGAAAATGAAAAAAGAAAAGAGTACAGAGATGGTGAGCTTCCTATATTAATCTTGGCAATGTTTTCTCAAAGGAAGTGACTATCTTCTTCAGCATGGCACAGTTGATTGTCACAAGTACAAAGAAAACACACATTTTGCTTGAAGAGACAAAAAGCAAATGTCAGTAGCTTAGAGCAAATGTGGTACTGCAGGAAATTGCTGAAGCCCTTTCCTTCTTTTCTGTCTTTTTACACTTCAATCTCCTCCATGTTGTCAATGGCCCAGCCACAATGGCCCCCTAACTATTCCTTGCACAGGATAGCACTGGCTTTCCTGTGGGCCTGGAATGCTCTCCTTCCTTACCTCTGCCACAAAAAATCCCTCTCCTCAAGACAGACCTCAATTGCTAACTTATTTTTTCCAGGAAGGGGTCTATTCCAGTCCCCCAAGCTACTAGAGACTCCCTTCTAGGGTTACCTTCTATGCCATATATACGTATGCATGTATATGTGTATGTATGTGTGCATATACACACACATACATATATGCATGTACATCTTTGTGTATATATGTATGCATAAATGTACATATGTATGTGTATATGCATATTTATATGTATACACACATATGTATACATACATACATACACACACACACACACACACACACACATACACACACTTATTTATATGTTGCCTCTCCCGATTCTTTGTGACTCCCCTTTGGAGGGTTTTCTTGGCAAAGCATCTCATGTCTTTGAACTCTAGTCTTCCTGACTCCGGGCCTGGCACTCTATCCACAGTGCCACCTAGCTGTCCAAATGTTAATTGAATGGAAATGAATCACATGCTAGGGCAATGGATAGAGCACTGGACTCAGAATCAGGAAGACTCATCTTCCTAAGTTCAAATCTGGCCTCAGATATATTACCAAGCTGTCTGACTTGGTGCATGCCATTTAATTCTATTTGCCTCAGTTCCTCACCTATAAAATGAGCTGGAGAAAGAAACGGCAAACTACTCCAGTATCTTTGCCAAGAAAATCCCAGATGAAGTCAGGAAGAGTCAGACACAGACACAACTGGAATGACTGGACAACAACAACAACATGTATGCTACTATAAAAGAGTAAGAATGCATTAACTAATGAGAATCCTTTCTGACTTTTTAGGTCCCAAACCCTTTGTCTGGCTGATATTTCTCCATAACTCCTTCACCAACATCATTTTGTTTCATGGACCATGGTTTATTTAAGATTCACCTTAGTTATAAAACTCCAAGCTTTCTGTATACTGGGAGGGGCACGGTGGAGGAGAGGTGTGTGTCAGGAAACGTTGACATAATAGCATCATATTTTGTTTTCCTATTATGCATCATTATTTTCTTCAATTTTAAATGGACTGATTTTGTCTGATGTTTGCAACACTGTCATGTTTAATTGCTGTATGGATCCTGGCAAATTAAATGTGGCAGGTACAAAGCTGAAACACTACCAAGCATCAGAAGACTTTTGTTGTGATTTTATTCCTTTTATGATCTCATTGTAATGGAAGGCAATTAATCCTTCAGTTACTGGGCTATAAAATAGAAGGATGGGGGCTTCAACATATAAATCTAGACTATAATGCCTTAGCTATATATCTTATTTAACATATGGATATTCTTAGTTTTACATAGTTGGACCACAATTAAATCCTGTCTGTAAAAATAAAGTGCTTTGGCTATAGCATGGCAAAGTTAGTTTCCTTTTTCAAAGACTTCTAAAAATCTTTTTTAGGCTAATTTAGTATTTGTCGAGAAGGGAAAATTTTAAATGTTAAAACATTTGTAAAACTACTCATAGTTCAGGCATAATCATCAAGCCTTGCTCCATCTGTTAGCTTAGGAAAAGAGTAAATTTGAGCCAAGGTTTTGCCATTTTCTACATGTGTGACCTTGGTAATTTTATCCTTCAAATCCTAATTTATTTTTTTCTGTAAAATGGTGATATAGATACTTTAAAAGTTAATTTCCAAATTGACAAAGTAATATTTGTGAAAATGTCTTATAACTGTAAAACAAATAAAAATAAAGTTCTTATTACTGTAAAGCTGTAAAAATAAATGGAGTTGGGAATATTTTAAAAATATAATATTGTTTTTCATTTTTAGCCCATAATGCTAATATACTAGCAAAGAGCTCTGATCAAGTTCAAAAGAAGGTCTTTCTAGTGATCAGCTCAAGAAAGCACAAAGGGAAAGCCAAGAAACATTTGCAACCACTGACAGAGGTTACCAATGGGTCTGCTAATTAGTAGCCAGCCAATGAAGAAAAATAAATTAATTGGCTTGTTCCAGATTATATAGCAAATCATGATAAATTGGAAAAATGAGCTTAGGTTTCAAGGCTTGTGCTAGAGCTAATAGAAAAATGAATTCTTGCTTTTCCCCCCTGGAACATGAGAATAAATGGCTGATATAGGAAAATAGAGGTTGACAGCAAGATTTGATTCATCCTTTGGGCGGGAAATGAAACCATATTTCCTCTGGGTTCAGATGTCAATCATTGTAAAAATATTCTTGTAAATAAATGGAGTCTTGTTATCTCATCTATCTCTTTATCTGTTTCTCAAGAAGACTTGTCACAAATATGGTTGAGAACAGCAACCTTTATACAAGGCAATGTCTGAGGAGGGCAAGATGGTCTGTCAAAAGCAGATTTTTAGCAGAAACGATTTAGGTTCCAAATAGCTGGGAAAATCAAGTTTCTGCACAGCCCTTTGGAAAGAAATTGGACTTGAATTTGGATTTGGGCAGAATCTAAAATAGAACAAGCTGCCAACTGTCAGGGGGCATTTGGGATACTTAAATCTTAACTAGTCATATGATTCTCTATTTTTATTCAGTGGAATAGCCATTGTCCCGGGCCCCTAAATCACTGTGGATGGGCTAGAGAGCCCACTCAGGTGGTATAGAGGTGCTCAAGAATAGATGTTTATGCATGCTAATGTCAGGAAAAAAAAAGAGCAATATGGGCTTATGCTTAGGGGTGATAAGAAATTAAGTAATTTGCCCAGGCCTTTTGAGGGAGTCCAAGGTTGACAGAACAAATCCTTTTATTAAGGAGATCTGTTCTGTAAAGTTTGGCTTCAGTCAAAGGGCTGCACTTGAAGACCTAGAGGGCCACATGTGACCTTGAGGCCACAGCTTCTCCACTCATGCAAATCAATAATGATTTATAGCACTGGAGTGATATCCAAGGGAAAGATGAATTTTTATGTGGATGGCTATGAATGATGAAGCTGGAAATGGGAAATTAACTGGGGAATTCCATCAGATACGACATTTACACAATAGTTCGTTCATTCAACAACACATAGACAACCTCTTTGTTCCTGGCTTTGTCTTTTTTTTTTTTTTTATTTTGTTTGCTTAAGTAAAAAAACTGCTTATCCATATTTTTGAAAATATAGCACATTTTCCCCTTTTTTATTTGATATCTCTGACTGATTGTGGTATTATTGGATCCTTCTTGAATGTTTGAAGGGACACTTCCATATTATCTAATAAGGGGCAGTAACTTGTGATATCAGGAGTTGGCCAACAGATAATTTGCCACCTTGACTCAGGTGGTGAGTAGTTCTTGGTAGCGAAGGCCAACAAACAGTTTGAACTGAATGATCAGCGCCACCTATGATATCCTCTTCTACTCCTCTGAAACAATCCTTTGGATGCTTGGCTTCTGGTTATGTGTATACACACCTCTTGTGAATTCCAAAAGCATATAGAGCATAGCTAGGTCTACAGAGATTTGTTGCAAATACTCTCAGAGTATCTCCATCTAGACTCACGAATCCAGTACTTCACATAAAATGCCAATAGGGCAACAAGGAGCTCAGACATAGCCTGAGCTATTAATTGAGGAAGGAAGTTGCTTTTGTTTCATTGGGAGAGAAGATCCTTGGTCTTTCTGGGATGCAGCCAACAAGTGTTGGTGATTAGCAGTTATTAACAAGACCTGTGGTATCCTACAGGTTAGAGCACACATACTCTAAAAATGTACATCAAACGTCTTTGTGACACCCCAGTCAAAAGAAGGATTCCCCTGAAGGATGGACCAAGAGCCTAGAGCAATAGGCCAAAGAAGAATTCACTACAGAAGAAGACATACAAGTGACAGTAAATAAGAGCTTGTTTCACGAAACTTCTCTACAAAAGCCAGCAATCTTTTACGTTGGTGACATAACTATGTGTCCTCTTAATTCCTTTGCACTGATATCATTGGTATCGGCTGCCATCCTAGATAAATCCTTCCTAAAGATTTCTGAGAAGAGCTAGTCATCAGTGTTTGTAAAACTCCAACGAAACTGAAATGATATTAACAAAACTTTTATAGAGTGAGTTATTAAATGAGCTTCCCCATTTTACAAATGAGGAAAATGAGACTTACAGTAGTGGTTAAGGAACATGTCCACTGAGCTTGTATGTGGCAGAGCCAAGAATGAAGGCCAAGCTTTCTAGCATCAGACAGAACATTTCCTATAGCTTTCTGGTGAGTAAAGTTCTATCTCCTATCCCCACAAACAACAAACAAAATACAAACAAAAGATCTAAAATGCTGTATAGCTGTAGCTAAGTGTTTTAATGTTACTTAATTTTATATCCTTTAAGTTATAGTATTCTAATTCAATCCTCTTCAGAAATGCATAGAATTAGTGCAAAGGGCCCTAACTAATGTTGATTTCCAAGTTGTTGGACAGAATGTGAGCTGTCTCAACAATGACTAGTTAACAAAAAAACACCTATTTGAGCCCAATGATGTCATCATGCAGAGGACCTCAAATATGAAAGTGAGAGCAGCCAGTTGGCTCCTGGGTTGTTAGAATAACTTACCTGGAGGGTTCTGTGTTATTACATGCTGTTCTTTATCTTTGCTTCCACTTCCTCAGTCCCTGTCATAGGCTGGGGGCCCTCCCCCACCCCAACACTGGGCATACTATTCAACGATGGGAAGTAAGCTTAGTAAGCATAGTCAGATATGTAACTCAGGTGAACCTGAGACAAATGTTATGTCTTCATAAATCAACTCCCTTATTGAGATCAGTCTCCATTATTTGTAATGGCTCTAAAACACATTTGCAGACTGAAGAGCACAGACTCCTCTCAGGGCCTTTGGTGTCTGGTATCCAGTTGCAGACATGTATGCAGAGACAATGTTCCTTTGGGAAGTTGGAGGGATATTTTTAGCCTTGAACATTTATTTCACTATGGTTATCTTCAACAATATTCTATAAAGGCTCAGGATGTCTGGGTGAGATAGAGATACATGTAAAATATGTATCTTTGCTGAACATGCATCTGACTTGGATTAATGATGGGAGAAGACAGTGTCTTCAGCCCCCAAATCCAACTTAACTTTCCAGACATCTTTCAAAGCTCCTGTCCATTCTTCTTCTCAACATATTTTTCTCAGTAACTGTCCTCTTTTGTTCTCTGAGAGTCTTGGGGGTCCTCTATTAAGCATTTATGACTGCTTCACAATTACACATTTTTAGCTTGAAAGAACCTCAGATGCCATCAAATGCAACTCTCTAATTTTACAAATTGGGAAAATGAGGTCAAAAAAGGTATTTATGAAGAGCCTACTATCTGCCGGGTACTATGCTGGACAATGGGAATAAATGAAAGGCAAATGCAATTCTTGTCCTCAAAGCACTCCAAATCCAATGGGTGGAGGGGGAAGGACACCTACAAATATTTACAAACTACTTATAGAGATAAATATAGATCTAAAATATAAATTGGAGATATTCGTAGAGGGAAGGCACCAGCATCAAGGAAGATCACTTAATTACTAATCATTTAGGTTGGAATTTGAATCCAGGTGAGCTGAAACAAAACCTGGCACCCTTTTCATTGTATCATACTTTCCATGATCCATTTTGGTTTTGGACAATAACCCACAATAATCATTAGAAGCCATCATCAAGGGATTGGAGAATGAATTTTTAACAGTCAATTTGCTGCCATGACCTTTTTGCATGCTTTCAGTGGTCTCATGAGGACTGGAATATTCCTTTTACAATTATTTCTTGTTTTCGTGGTCATTGCTTCTTTTCTTCATCTGAACAGTCACAGTCTAGGGCTGGGCCCAAATTATGTTTTCACCTGTATCCTTGAAATGGCATGTATACAAACAGTATAGTCTTAAATAAAACAAATCTAACAAGGCTGGTGCAGATACCATTAATGTGCTCTTTACTTTATTTCCTTCTTGAAGTGGCCTACAGCAGCCTAACAAAAATGCTCAGGAATCCCTTAACATAGCTATTATGCAATAGCATTGCTCCCAAACATCTTATCCATTTCTCATTCTTCACTTTATTCCTCTAAAGCTCTCTCTACAATGGCAGGAGCATATTGGCTAATTTGAGATAACTAATAAGAAAGCTCAGAATTATCTATTGGACATAAGGAGAATAAGTGTGGAATAAAAGATTTGAAATCCCCAGGACTCATGTCTGTGGCAGTTCCCTTTCTACCACTACAGTGAACACCTGACTGTTTTTCATATTAATACCAGGCTAAATGTCTCTACTTTAGGAATGAGGTACAGTTAGTGAAAATGCAAGGAGCTGGGAGATGGAATGTCTTGTTAGAGGAACAGTTACATTGGATTCAGGAGAGTAAGGTGTAAGGAGGATAGAAATGTAGAAAGGGGCCAGGTAATAAAGAGCTTCAACAGTCAAACACAGGATTTTCTATTTATCCTTTAGATAACAGAGACTCACTGGAGTGGGATGCTGTCACAGATCTGGCCCTGAGAGTATGTGGTCAATGCATCCTTCTTTACAGAAGTAACTCTTTAACCCAAACAAGTGAATTTCAGGGCAGAAATGTCCAAGATGGTGTGTATATTTGAGGTGTGCATGGACCTCATAAATCACAGGTCAAAGAAACTATCTACAATTTTTTTTTTAATTTATGACCTGGTCTAGGACAACAGTGATCCACAGAGTGATTCTTTTTCTTGAGCTCTATTTATAGCAATTAAGGACTGACCAGTGCATTGTGTGGTTACCTGATTACTAGGGTCACACAAATAGCACATGTAAGAGAAAGGACTTGAATCTATGTTTTCTTGGCTCTGACCCCAGCTCGACATGCTGCCTCTTAATGGGAAGCTGGGTAAGATTAATTTAAGTTTAATGTCTATAAGTTCAAAGTCCCACAAAAGCACAAAAGTGAGAGATGGAATGTTGGATATGGGCACCATCTATTAGGCCAGCTTGTTTGCATCACGGAGTGAATGAGAGTTAGGCACCATTTTCCTATAGAGGTAGGCTAATGCTATACTAGAAAGGACCACCTTGGACAAATTGCCCCGCCTACTTGGGCCACATTTTCCTCAAGTATAAAATACATGGTAAGGATGTCACTTCGATAAATTCTAATGTATTTTCCATCTCTAAATTCTACGATGATGAAAGGGATGAGTCAAATTCCTGAAGTCCTCATCAGTATCACAAACACCCCTGGAGCCACTTGGCTCCAAAGTAGACTATATTCCAGGAATCTCCCAGGATATCTGTCTATTGAATATGAGCTATTAAAACTTACAATAAACAATGGAGTACACCTGTTCTCCTTGAATTAATGTAACTCTACTCCAAATGGGAAGGGGAAAGAGTTATTTCATAATCTGGGATAGAGCCATCCCTTTGGAGATCAAACTCAGACTAAACCCTGAGGAATTCGGCATCCAAAACTCCAGTCCAAGTAAGTTGGTAAGGATTGCCAACTTGTCACCAGTGTTGACAGTCATTCCCATGCCTAAATTAGAATTTGAGCCAAAGATCCAGAAAGCAGATCTGAGAGGAGCTGTGTTTTTTGACGAGCACAAATTGCCACTGACATCAAGAAAGAAAAACTCAGGGTATTGCCTTCTTCAGAATGCTACCAACAGGGACTCACTGGCTGTCGAGTCATAGATGTTGCCACATATATTTCAACTAAATCAGGAGCATGCATTCATAATCTACTGTGGACAGGTAGCACATTTGTTTTCCAGAGTCTAGAAACCTCTAAAAGGATCACCAGGACTCATCAATTTTGTATGATGACTTGTCAACAACAGATGCAAAATTGATGCTACCCTTCATTATAATTCTCTGAATCAGAACCTTGCAGGTGATAGGAATCAGTCTATGTCTGGAAAATGTTCACAGCAAATCAAGGATAGCAGCATGGCATAGTGCAAAGAATGCCAGGTTTGGAGTCAGGGGCACAGATCTGCCACTATTTTACTTGAATGAACTTTTTTATTGTTTAGTCATTTCAGTCATGTCTGACTCTTTCTGACCCCATTTGGGGATTTCTTAGCAGAGATACTGGAGTAGTTTGTCCTTTCCTTCCCCAGCTCCTTTTACAGGTGAGGAACTGAGGTAAACAGTGTTAAATGACTTCCCAGGGACACACAGCTAATGAGTGTCTGAGGTCGGATTTTAATGCAGGTCTTCCTGACTCCAGGCCCCACACTTTATCCACTGTGCCACCGAGCTGCCCTGAGTGAACTTAGGTAAGTCATTTAATAGCTATGCAGCAAATGTCCTTCTTCTACGCATTCCCTTTCTGGGGAACCACCTACATTCCAAGAGGGTAGCAAAGAAGGAAGAGAAATATGATTTGTTACTTCTTGGATGAACTGGAAATCATCTATTCTAAACACTCTCAGACAGTCAGATAATATCACTCTGATGGCAGAAAGTGAAGAAGAATTAAGAAGCCTCTTGAAGGGAGTAAAAAAAAAACAACAATGTAAAATATGGCTTGAAGTTATACATCAAAAAAAACAAGACAAAACTAAAATCTTGGCAACTGGTCCCATCACTTCTTGGCAAACAGAAGGAGAAGAAATGGAGGCAGTATCACATTTTATATTCTTGGGCTCTAAGATCATTGCAGATGGTGATTGCAGCCATGAAATTAAAAGGTACTACCTCCTTTGAAGGGAAGCTACAGCAAGTCTGGACAGTATACTAAAAAGGAGAGACATCATACTGCTAACAAAGGTCTGTCTAGTCAAAGATATGGTTTTTCCCGTAGCAATTGGCTATGAGAGATGGACAATAAGGAAAGCAGAGCACCACAGAAATGATGCTTTTAAATTGTCTTGCTGGAGAAGACTTTTGAGGGTCCCTTGGACAGTAAGGAGACCAAATCAGTCAATACTTCAAGAAATTAATTCAAGATATTCATTGGAAAGTCAAATACTGAAGCTGAGGCTTAAACACTTCAGCCACATAATGAGAAGATGAGATTCACTGGAAAAGACCCTGATGTCAGGAAAGATTGAAGGCAAAAGGAAAAAGGAACAAAGGATGAGATGGATAGATACTGTCATGGAAACAAAGAACACGAACTTGGAAAGACTTTGGGAGATAGTGGAGGATAGAAGGGGCTAGCATTCTATAGTCCTTGTGGTCATGAAGAATTATATATGACAGAATGACTGAATAACAACAAAACTTTCTGGGAGATGAAGTACTATCAGTCCTTACTGACTCCCTTCCCAATGTTTCTTAAAGTCACTTATACTATACCATATTATGTGTTGGGTTTTTTTCCACCATCAACAACCCTGCACATTGATACAGGACTTAATGTTGCACCTTTAAGACCCAAAGGCCTTGACAGATGTCCTTTTGCTGCACCTTTAGGCATTTCTGGCCTTTCTGTCCTCCTAGAACTCTTATGTACTATCTTTCTAAATAAACAAATGAGCTCTTTGAGAATAAGGATTGCATTATCTATTTGCATTCTCAACTCTTAGCATGATGTTTGGAATAGGGTAAGTACTTAACAAATGCTTTTAATTCATTCATATGGTGTCACATAATTCATTATTTCATTTGATCTTCACAATAGCCTTGTAAAGTAGTTACTGATATTCTTCTCATATAGACAAAGAAACTGAGTCTCAGGCCAATGACTTGGCCATTGTTCCACAGTTCCAAGAACCAGAGGAAGGACTGGAATTTTGGTAAGCCCTGACTCCATGTTTACTGTTCTTTCCACCACCATAAAATGCCTCTCCATGCTTTAGTTTCCTCTCCTACACAAGGGAGGGGATGGATATGTAACTTTGGATAAGTAACTCAATGCCTTGGGGCCTCAGTTTCCTCATATATGAAAAGAAAAGGTTTCCCCTATCATCTCTGAAGGCTCTTCTTGCTGTCATTCTATGATCCTTTTTCTTCCCTCAAAAGACCCTCTCAAGGCTAACAGGCTAATAGTCTGAATAATTCTAGGTGAGAAATAGTGGAGATGTCCATCGTAGCATTCATAAAGAAATAAAGGGTTTGAGCACTTCCCTAAAAAAGGCCAAATGACTACTCATCATGTACATTCTAAATGGGCTTTTATTTCAGGTATGCATTGCCCCAGATTTACCTCCAAGCTTCTTTCCAACTGTAAATTTCTGTGCTT
Source organism: Phascolarctos cinereus (assembly GCF_003287225.1). Classification (NCBI taxonomy): domain Eukaryota; kingdom Metazoa; phylum Chordata; class Mammalia; order Diprotodontia; family Phascolarctidae; genus Phascolarctos; species Phascolarctos cinereus. The sequence continues at coordinate 223,412,671 of NW_027556402.1, read as the reverse complement.
GTGAAATTTGGTGAAAATGTGTCATGTATCCATTGAAAACTGATATTGCCACAACCTTGGTAATAGCCCCTTGTCTATCATTTGAGGCAAACAAACTATGGAGATGAAACCTGAGGGAGAGAAAGATTGCTGGGCTAACTCATTTGTCTCCTTCCTGGATGAGGGGAAATTATGGGGAAAATAACACTGTAAAAATAATGATTGAGTAGCTTGGGCGATTGATACAGCTTACTTGGAAGATGGATTTCAAAGGGTTTTAAGGAATCAAATTCAATTCAGTTATAAAATTTGCACGAATGGGAATTCCTAAGCAAACCATTTCAATGCATAAGGACATTGGCTGCTAGGTCTTGGGAAGGCCACAGTCAACAGGTTTGTATTAGGCACTGAGGTCAGGCATGTGTAATTGGTGTGTGATGGAGGATCCAGGCTGTGCTACAGATACAATGAAAAACTTTTGCAAAAATCATCTTATTCCCCCTGATTTAAGTTGATCTTCAATCTATCTGCTTAAATTTCAATGATAATATATGAATTTTTATGATCCTGTCACTGCCAGGGAACAATTAAGGGTAGCACTAGCTATATTCTACTTGAGAAGTGCTTGCAATAGCACTAGCTATATTCTACTTGAGAAGTGCTTGCAATTCTATGTAAAAATAATGAGCCTGAGCAATGATATATGTCATTAGGTATATGCATTCATATTTGCTTATACACATATATAGAAATATGTATATTTAAATTTATAGCTATATACATATATATGTGTACATACACACAAATACTTTTTTTCTCCACAGTGAAATATCTTAAAAATATGATCAATTCATCATATTAACTGGGCCTATATTTGTATTGTCAACGTAAAGCACACACATACCTTCCATCTTTTTTCAACCAGTGCTCTAACTGTGAAATTGGGCCAATCTGAGCTATTTTATTTAATCTCACATCATACAAAAATCACACAGTTGCTTTCATTTATTTTCATAGTGGTCTGCCTTGTCTTAGCAAATTTGCAGAAATGAAATTATCTTGGAGGACCTGAATATTTTCTAAAGAGGAAAAAGATCAACATTGGACAAAAGAGAGTCTTCCTACTGACTCTTCCATGTTTGATTTCTTTTAATATCACAGCCTATTTTTTTTGTCACTTTCCTCTTGTCCCCAGTGAACCATCTCTATAAACAAAGAAAAAGATAAGCAAAACAGATTAAACCACAGCACTGGTGGTATAAGTAACATTCCTTCCATTGTTTGTATAACCAGTGGGGTAGAATGCTTCCTTAGGTTCTCATAAAAGACTACCCCACCTGAATCCCACCCTTAGACCTATTATATCACTGATATTGGGATCTTTTAATTCAGATTGGCAGATAATCTGCAATTTACATACTCATAGAGTTTTCCACATCATGGAAAACATCACAAAGATAATAATGGTTCTAAGGATAATACTAAAAAAGGCAAATTCTGGCATAATAGGACCCCTATTTAACTTCTTGAATCAGGGATGATATTGCCTATTTCCTCATTTGTAAAATAAGGCAATTGGATGAGAGGTCTATATCTATTATCTGTGTCTATATCTATGTTCCAAAGAGTTCATCTGACAACCAAATTAGTCCTGGGTGAGTAGCTATGAGTGCTGCAGATGGAAGGGGACATAAGAATGTGGCAGCAGGATTTATCTGAAGATCAACTGATTTCCTCCCTTATTAGTGACAGTCTGTTTGCTAACAAATAGTCCTGACCATTAAACCCTTTGGATAGCTTGAAGATATTCTCTAGACACTAATATAAAATCAAACTCTACTTAGGACTAAGAAAGGATTAGAATAAAATGCCCCTAGCAAAATTATACTTAAGAAGGAAAAGGCAAACTACTCCAAACTACTCCAGTATCTTTGCCAAAACAACTCCAAATGGGATCACGAAGAGTTAAACATTACTGAAACAAATGAACAATACCAACAGCAAAATTATGTGACAGCTTGTAATTCATAGTTTAGGAATAGCCTCACCAGGTATCTCTTCTTTCTTTTCCTTACTTCCTTCTGGTCCTTGAAGAAGATACCTAATTTTTCTATAACTATCTTCTGAGACACTAGCTCACATATTTACGAAGAAAAGACACAAATATTTGCAAGTACAAAATATGATAATGTGAATAACATTTCCTCTACTTACATATCGTGAAAAAGTAGAGAGCACCAACAGATTCTGCAGTCAGAAAAAAAGACTGGGCTTAGTGAGAGTGACCCAATTCACAAGACTGTCTAAGGTGGAGAAGTTCTCAGTAGGTATTTACTTTGTTATTTCCACTGAAGGTGAGCTTGATTGTGGTCTCTTGGGAACTTACTCTCCTGAGCTTTTCTTGGAAGAGATATTTTCTGTCTCTTTTTTGCTAGATTTTTCTTTTTCTGATAATAGGAGGGCTCAGAGATTCTCTTAATCTCTCTGTTGAAGCTGTAATTTTGGTGAATTCCAGAAACAGTGGTGCAGTGGAATTCTGGAAAAGATATCTTTATTGCTTTCTGCTAACTTTTTGAAGGTGTTTTGTTTACTCTCTCTTGTAAGCTTCAGCTTTCACTTCTTTCCTTAATTTTCTTTTCTGTGCTTGAGTACTGCTGATGAACTTTAGTTCTGGTCCCTCTTATAGGCATCCATATTCTCTTTCTTTCTCTCTCTCTCTTTCTCTCTCTCTGTACACACACACACACACACACACACATACATATACACATATATACATATATGCATAATTTTAAATAAATGAAAATAACATTATGTTCACTATATTAACTCCTGTTACCAGTGGGGAGGGGAAATAGAAAATAAAACAACTAGTAAAAAATACAGGTATAAAGAATATTACAGGAATTATTTATAAAAATCAAGATTTTTTTTATTATAAAATAAGAAAAAACATCAGTACAACAAAGCTTTAACTCCCTATTATTTAACACTGAGTCTAGGATAAATGATAAATAGAATATATGAGCAGCAAAAAACTATTTTCTTCCATTTAGAGTTATAGCACTTAGAGCTGGAGGGGACATCAGAGATCATAGAATCAAACCTCACTTTTTATAGAAGAGGAAGTCAAAGTACAGAGGGGTAAAGGGATTTGTCTATGGTAAAAGAGGTTTTTATGCTGGGCTAATTCCCATTTGGATGAACAATGATTCACATATCTGGCTTTATTTCCGTCTTTCTGTTTTATAAAGTTACAGTACTACTGTCAAAAAAAAAAAAGAAGAAGAATTTTTTAGGTGCAAATTGCTAGGTATAATTGGCCCAGTAGCATTTATGACAAAGATAAAATATTCTATGTTCATAATACACAAAAACAAAAACAAGCATTTATAAAGTGCTTCTAATTACACATACATATAATATGAAAGAGATAGTTCACACACATGAATATGTATGCCCACAATGCAACATATACATATATGCATATATTTATGTGGGTGTACAGTCATATAAATCTGCATATGTTTAAATGCACAATATGTATTTGTGTAAATTTAAGTAAATGCATGTGTATAAATCAAATGAGCACAATATTCATGCACAGGTATATATTTATATATGCGCACATACCACACATGTGTATGTTCACTATGTCACAATACACATATCACTACATATGTATATTATGTAAAGCCACATATGTATGCATATCCATGTTTGCATGCCTATGTTTATATTGTACCCATGCATATATTTAAACTAAATATATTTAAATTATTGAATAAGATATACAAACTCTAGTTTGTTTAAAGTATTTAGTATAATACTAAAGCTGTTAAAATTTAATACTCTACTAAGATTTTTTGCTGTATGTATATGTTAACACAAACATTTGTACATATTCAGATATATACATGCATACACATACATATGGACACACACACACACACACACACACACACACACATATATATATATATATATATATGCTGTTTATGTTTATACATTCACGTCAATACATGCATGCATATACATAGATAATACCTGTCATAGCTACACGGACAGTGCTGATGAGGTTCTTAAATATGTGTGTATGTCCATGTGTATACATTCATTCACACATATACACATGCACGCACACATATGTGCCCACACACATTTTGGAACCTCATCAGCATTGTTTTTCCTGTTTTGCAACAAGGGAAGTGAGACTAAGACAGTTGCCAAAGGTTCTTGAACTACTGAATGGGTGTTGCCTCAGACAAACTAAGACTTCAGAAAGATCTTAGCTTAAAAAGGCGAAGGTTTTCCACTGCATCCTGGGCCACTGTCAGTCATCCTGACCTAGGTCTTGCCACTGGGCTCCAATGACTCTAGAGGACAGAGTGAGGCTGATGACTTTGCACAACTCTGCCTCACTTAGATCCAATTCACTTGCAAGTCAAGACACCACCCTCCCAATGTCACTGGTCCTCTTCAAGAATGAAGGATGAACAATAACAACTAAGCTCCTGCAGTCAGTCCTGGGGGAAGCAAGCCTTCTTGATATGCAGGACTAGGGGCCTTCCAGCATCAAAATGAATTATTGACAAATAGCTACTGAGAAGCAGGTATGCCCCAAACTCTGGAAACAGCAGTATCTCTAGACCCCCTCAGCCATAGTTCAGGGAAGCAACCCTTACATAGATGAGACCCGACAACTTTCTCTGTAGGTGCTGTGGTCCCTGAGTCCTCAATAGCCACACCTACTGAAGATGTAAAAAATGCAGCCATTCACACTAAAATCCTTGGAACTGTCATAGCTGCATCAGAAACCAATACAGTTCTATAAATGGCAACATTAATGAAGATGCATTAGTCACCAGCTGCTTTGCTATGCTCCCTAAGGACCATCTGACTTGAAGCTGAAACCCCCTTGTGTGTTTTCTCCCTTCATTCAAATAAGGGCTTCTTGAGTTTAAAGACTGTCTTTGCTTTTTTTTGTTTCTCTACCACACTTAACACAGAGCTTTGTGAGTAATAAGTGCTTAATAACTGCTCATTCATTCATTCATTCATTCATTCATTCATCATTCATTCATTCTCTCCTGACTTTGAGGTCAGCATTCTACCTCCTATGCCTCAATCCCTCCCATACTCTTGTACCATTTAACAAATCCCCCCGTGGCAGAAGATGACTTGCTAACATCTGATCATATTCTTAGATTTTTCATTAACATTCAAGGGAGACATGAATGTGTGCATCAAGGGAAAAAGACAAAGTAACCAGAAATCTCAGTAAATTCCACTGCTTAACAATATGAGGAAAGGCAGAAGAGAGGCTTTTTTCCTTATGTAAAATTTGTTTCATTTAGAAAGAAAATCAATTATTACTTAGAACCAAAGAATCAGAGAATCTTAGAGTTGAAAGGGATTGGAAACCCATATGGGTGATATGACTTGCTCAAGGTTATTCAGGTCATTATTGGCTAAGCTGAGACTTAAATCATAATAGCTTCAGATCAAATAGTGCATCCTCACCAAAGTCTTCAAAGTGTTTCATGTCAACTGGCATGCATCTTATTGACTAAGTGTAGTTGAGCACATTGAGATATTCATTAATTCTTTCAGATCATTAGGGAACATTTATACTTCCCTATTTTGCTGCACTAAGTGGCTCCCCAGAGATGAAAGAAGTTAATTATGTGCTAACATCCCTTAAACAGGACAAGAGTCAATGAATAAATAAGAAATGTATAACTTTAAGAACAGAGGTGTCAGAAAAAGAGCTACCTACCAATTTGTTATTCTTATGTCTAGGTAAGTTACACCTATATCTTAGACATAAGATGAACATATATACATGTATATGGTTTGAATATGTATGGCTATATACCTAAACACATATACATATGCACATACACATGCATATGTAATACACACACCAAATATACATATATAGCCCATATTTCACCATGTATATTATATATACACACATATACTATGCATATACGCTATGCTATATAAAGCTATATTAAACATACCATATATTCAATTAAATAAATACTTTTTAAATTTATATTTGAGTCAGTGCTGTGCTAAGTTCTAGTAATAAAAAAGATAAAAATGAGTTCCTTCTCAAGAAATCTACATCTTGGGGCAGCTAGGTGGCACAGTGGATAGAGCACCAGCCGTGGATTCAGGAGGACATAAGTCCAAATCCGGCCTTAGACATATAACACTTACTAGCTGTGTGACCCTGGGCAAGTTACTTAACCCCATTGCCTAGCCAAAAAAAAAGAGAAATCTACATCTTACTGCTAGTAACACAACATGTAAAATAAAGACTTTTTTTTTGGGGGGGTAGGTGTTTCTGGATTTATGATTTCATTAGTTTAACAAGCTTCCATTTACCAGTGGAGAATGGTGACTTCTGCGTTCTAAGATTAGAGGACAGTGTAGGGCACTTATAAATTAAGTGATTTTCCCAGGGCCATGTGGTCAAAAATTTATCAGAGGCAGGATTTAAAATGAAGCCTTCCTGACTCTGAGGTCATTTCCCTATCCATTCTGCCCCAACTGCATCTCTTACAGATAAAAGGAAATTGAGGAAGGGGAGCACTAATAATTGTGAGAATTAGGGACAGTTTCATAATGGAAATGACTCCTAAGTTACGCCAGGAAGGAAAACTAAGATTCTCAAAGGAGAAGAGAGAGAAGATTCCAGGTAGAGGGATATCATTTATGTAAATACAGGAGATGGATGAGAAAGTGTCAAATTCAAGGGATATGAGGTTATCCAGCTTAGGTATATCTATATATTTACATCTAGGACATAGAATTCCTGAAGGGGAGTGATATGAAATGACTAGAAAGACTACTAGAAGAAATATGGAGTTAAATATGATGGATGACTGATTCAATATATTACATTTTGTCCTTTAGACACTGGAGCCCAGCTACTTATTTTGAAGGTAGGGAGTGACATGACCCAACATACACATTTAAACCAATGATTCTCATAACTCCAAGTCCAGTGAGCTTTCTACATTGCCATCACTAGAGACCCAGACTCTTGCCACTGAAAAAAATAATTTGACAGATGTTTTTGATAAGAGATTAGAGAGAGAGCAGACTAGAAGCAGGGTGACTAATTAGAAAAATATTGCAGTTATCTAGACTGTGGGTGATGAGGGAATAAAGACTAACAACTGACATTTATATAGTATTTTCAATTTTGCAAAACACTTAATAAACATTGTTCCATTTGGCCCAAACATACAACAGCATTTTAAGGCACGTTCTATAGGTAGTCTCATTTCAAAGATTATGAAACCAAAGTTCAGAAAGGTTAACTGTTTTTCCCATGATCAAATGAAATAATACTTGCAAAGCACTTAAGACAGGGCCTGATAAGAGGAGGCACTTAATAAATGTTTATTGCCTTCCTCCCCTCCTGCCATGATCACATGTTATTAAGTATTGGAGGAAGGGTTTGAACCCATGTTTCCTTTGACTCCAAGTTCACTGCTGTGCCTACACTGCCAATTATATCTGTGAACTGCAGTGACAGATTTATGCTGAGAAAAGGGAAGTAATGTCAGAAAGGTTATAAAGTCAGAACTGATCAGGTCTGGCAGCTCATTAATGATGAGAGTTGGGTGAGGGAGAAGAAAGAGTAAAGGGTGACTCTGAGTGTGTGGGATCCTGGGGCACCCCTACAGAAATAGGGAAGACTAGTTAAAGGAAATGTATAGAGAAAGAAGATAAGATCCCATTCCCTAGGCTAAACTTGAAAAGCTGATGCTGATGGGGTCTCAAGGAGATATACAAGTGGCGCTTAACTATTCAGGGCTAGAGTTCAGGACAGAGATGAGCTGGATGTAGAGAATTCAAAGTTACCTCCATAGAGGGATAACTGAACCCATGAGAGTAGATGAAATCAATGGAGTGAGTTTTACAAGAGAAAAGAGGGGACAGGGATTGGATGATCCAGCAATGGTAACAGAGAAAAAGCAGTATTCTAGTCAACTGACAAGCAATTAATTAAACACTTACTACATGCCAGGCACTGTGCAAAATGTTGGAAGTATGAAGGGTCAAAGAAAGCCCTTGTTCTCAAGGAACTTACAGTCCAACGGCAGAGACATTATGAAAACAATGATTTATCTTTTACATTTGTACAGGATAAAGCAGAGATAATCAACAGGGAAATCAGTAGCATTAGGAAGGATCAGAAAAAGTTTTTTTATAGAGGTCAGAAGACAGGAAAATTGGGAGAAAGCACTGCCATCGAAGCTAAAGGAAGAATGAGTCTCCAGGTGGATAGGATGGTCATCTGTGCCAAAAACTATAGAGAGGTCAAGAAGGATGAGAGTAAGAAAGACTTCAAACCTTTAAGGTGAGAAATTTCTGGTAATGTTGGAGGGAAAAATTTTAGTCAAATGCTGGGTTGCTAAGTCTGACTGTGAGAGAATTAAGAAGAGGGAGATCATGCATGAGGATATGTAGACAATTTTTTCTAGAGTCTGGAGAGGAAGTAGATGTATGACGATAACTTGAGGAGATGGAAAAGCTACATATCATTATTGTTTTAAAGACTGGGCTGATACAAGCAAGTTCATAAGACTGTGGAAGGAGTCTATAACTAGACAATAATCAAAAATTCAGTCCATCTCACTTCAGTTTAGCAATCATGATTAAGTGCCCACTATCTGCTAGACATTTTGCTAGGTTCTTAGGATATGAAGACAGAATGAGAATCCCTGATGTGAAGCTTAGGTTCTATTAGATGCAATAATATTCATCGCTGTCCCCTGCCCCCGATACTTCTTAGGAAGTAATCATGTGATCTCATTCATACAGGGAACACTCTGACGAGAAAACCTCATATTCCTTTGAAGGACAACACTTTCTCTGTATTTTTTTTTTATTTTTGAAAGTTTTATATGGCACTGAAAGGTCAATTAATTTGTCCAGGATCACGGAGTGACTGTGTCAGATGTGGGACTTGAATCAATATTTTCTTGGCTTTGAGGCCAGTTCTCTATCATTGAAATATCTGTGTTGTAGTGTCTACATGAATACATAGAAATATGCGTAGAGACACATTTACATATGTTCAAACGTGTGTGTGTTTCTTAGGTGACAGTCTGTTATCAAATCTGAACTGAAATTCTTCCTACCTTAAAGAGGATGCACTCCTATGGGTACATCCCTGACAGGATAAGCACTGGAGTAAGACTTCAGTGTAGGTTAAGTGACATATTGAAATTAAAACTCATTCAACCTTCAGGTCAGTGAAAGCAAAACTGGAGGTGGGCCAGTGAGCTTCCTGATCTCACTCAACAGCAGCTGCTGATGTAATGCCTTGCTGCTTGTTAAGAGGGAAGAGCATTTTCTGAAGACAAGTAGATAGTGATCATGAGGCATCTTGAAAATTAATTGCCCTTAGCATCCTCTGCAGATCCTGTCTTTGTGGTTCAGATGAGTTCCTACCTAGAAGACTGAAACTGACACCAACAATTCTAATCCCATATTGAGCAGCTCCAGAACACAGGAGGAAGAACTCACTGGCTAATATAAAGAATCTTCTAATGCATGTCCTCATCTGAATACAGCTGTGTTACATGACAAATATTTCCAAGGCAAAATTGTGAAATCTAGTGAATCTGTCCTATATTCACTCTCAGGTTCATAACTCATCTTTCACTTTAGAATTGGAGTTATTACTATCTATCTATCTGTGGTGCAGAGTGTGTTCATGGAAGACTAGTACCTCTGGTGTGAGGGCTTCCAAGCCCTGTTCAGGGCTACTTTCCACCTGTGGTGTCCACCTGATCCACCTTCACCTGTGGCTCCAAGAAACTGTAGCATGCACAGGTCTACAGAGCCATTGTGCTGACCTGATTGCTGCATGCCTGTGAAACCTGGCCAGTATAGCAGTGCCATGCCAGGAGACTGAATCATTTCCATTTGAATTGTCTTAGGAAGATTCTAAAGATCACCTGCCAAGATAAGATACCAGACACTGCCAAGCATTCAAACTCTACTGCAGAGTGTGCAACTACAATGGGCTGGGCACATTATTCAAATGGCAAACATATGCTTGCCAAAAAGACTATTTTATGGAGAAGTCATACAGTGTCCCTGTGAACTCATTTCTATCTGAGTTCTTTGCAATAGGGTAGCACTCAATTTCCTCACTGATCCCCAACTTGAACAACAGGTCTAGCATAACAACCTTCTTTGAAAGAACAATACTTACTCTAAAAGAATAAGTATGGTGATCAGTCGAGATTAATGTCTCCCTTTAAAGCAAAGAGAAGACAATTCCCAAGATGGTGAGTGGAGTTGTTGCTTTGGAATGAACTAGGTGAATGGACTATGATTTCCTACATGGTGGTCAGAAAAAGTGATACAAGGATATCCTCAAGGTCCTCCCATGTGACATGGGAGACACTGGCACAGGACCACTCAGTACAGCGTACCCTCATTGGAGAAGGTACTGCACTCTACGAGCAAAACAGAATTGAAGATGTGAGATGCACAAATTTAGAGAATCCACCCCAAATGTCCACATGGACTATCTGTGCCCGACCTGTGGTAGAGTACTCTGAGCTCTTTTTTGTCTCATCAGCCACAGCTGGACACAGTGTAACTTGACTTTAACATAGAGATGTCATTCTGGTCCTCTTGGAGAACAAAGGACAATAACCAATCAACCATCTATCCATCCATCTAGCTAGCTAGCTATCCCTAAATGTACCCCTCAACTTTTGTCTATATATAAGTATTCCATTACAATTTGTTTGCTTTTTAATTCTACGTATTTTATTTTAAGCACTTTAAAACCATTTTCCTGAGAAGGGGTCCATATGCTTCACCAGACTGACACAAGGGTCCGTGACACAAAACAGCTAAAATTTCTTGCTGCAGAAGAAAATAATCAACCATGCTAGGTGGTTCTATGCCAGTGTCTCCCATGTCTCACAATTGATGCTAAAGTTCTTCAGAGATATCTTGAGAATGTCCTTCATGTGAGTTCCTGCCTTGTGTGAGTTCCAGTAAAATAGTCTTTCAGGCAAATGTAAGTTTAGCATTCAAACAAAATGCAGTATTGCAAAGCTCTACAATATGCTTGGCAGTTCAGCTTGAGAAAGCACCTCAGTGTCTGGCACCCTATCTTGCCAGGTGATCTTCAGATTCTTCCTAAGATAATTCAAATAGAAGTGGTGTAATTTTCTGGCATGGCACTGGTAGACTGTCCAGGTTTCACAGGTATACAGGAACAAGGTCAGCACAAATGTCTCTGCAGACCTTCGGTTTGGAAGGCGGTCTAATACATCTTCCCTCTCACACATTCTTTCAGAGCCTCACAAATGCTGAACTAGCTCTGGCAATATGTACATCAACCTCATAACCTATGTGTATATCCCTGGAAAATACACTGCCAGTGTAAGTGAACATATCCACAACATTCACATTTTCTCCATTTGCTACAACCAATGGATCATTGATGGATGATGTGGTATTGGCTGGTGGTGAATAGCCAGTGCAGAGACTGGAAATGAAACTCTATACACAAGGAACAGCAAGTAAACCCGGATGACTGGGTCAGATGTATGGGGATGGGAGGAAAAAAATGGAAAGGTAGGAAGGAACCAGATTGTAAGGAGCTCTACAAGCCAAAGGGAGGCCATTATTTGATCCTGAAGGTCATAGGGAACCAATAGAGTTTATTGAGCAGGGGAATGACATGGTCAGATCTTTGATTTGGAAAAATCACTTTGGTAGTAACCTGAAGGATGAATTGGAGTGAGAAGAGCCTTGAGACAATGAGCCCAGTTGGAAGACTTACAATAGTAAAGGTAAGAGGTGGTTAAAGCTTGAACTACTGAATCATTTTCTCACCTACAGTTTACAGTTTTAAAATTGCCTGTACAGTGAGATCAAGTGACTCACCCAAGACACATAATATGTGTCAGAGCAGGAATTTAAATAAGGCATTTTAGATTGCAAGGGCCACCTTCCATGCACTTCAGCATGCCGGCTGTCCTATGCAATGTGACATATTTCCAGATAAATAATACAAGATAGAGGATGATGGCTATCAAAGGAGACATACAGAGAAAGCAGTCTGGTAAATCTGAAGCAGAGATCATTTTCAGCTTTAGAATTTAAGCCAGAGGACAAAGGACCATACCTAGTTTTGTATGATACCAGCCCTGTAGGAGTATTCAAGACATTTTTAAAAGTTGATGATATGAGTAGACAGGCTTTTTCTTAGTCTTCCATTTCAATGTCTTATTTTATTTTTGTTTTTAAAGTGCCTATTTCCAGGGCACTTAAGAAACAAGTGATTCCAGTACTTGGGGAGCATGTAAGCATATTTTTAACATCCCGAGTTAGGAGTGGGCCTCAGTCAGTGCCAGTGCCCCATTGCCAATACCCTGTTAGGTTAGATTTGGTTTTTAGAATAAAATGAGCAGGGTTCATTTGGAAGCGAACTAAAGGAGATCTTCTTAGCCCTACTATTGAAAGTGTATGCCATAAGTTTACAACAGTACTTAGTTCAAGGTAGACATGCCTGCTTTCTTGCCTCCTCCCCCATTACGGAAGGCCTGGTTGACAAGGTAGGGTGCAGGTAACTACATAACAATGTCTGCAAAAAAGTTAAGGGCCCAACTGCATATAATGTGCATGAGGGGTCGGGGAGGGCTCTCTACTGGGCTCCAAGTGGCTGCCCTTTCACAGTTCTGAAAGTCCTACCCATCGTTTGTTTCCATCTTGTCTCTCAGCTTCTACCGTAGGTGCTTGGGTGTTCTGCACCCACTACTGCTCTGGGTACATTGCTACTGAAGCAGTGGTATGGGAAGTCCAGATTTTGTGATGTTTCAAAGCTCCAAGATCATCCTCTGGCTTCTGCCTTTGTTAAATTAACTGACTGGCTCAATAGATACCTCTAGGTCTCTGCAAGTACTTAAAATGAAGTGGGGAAATTGAACACCTCCTTCTTCCCTCCCCCATAAAACAGGTGGACTCTCAGTCTCTTCCAGCTCTACACCTATGGTCTGATTTACTGCCATGTTTGTATATGTATGTGTGCACTACAGGGCTAAAATCTACAAGAAAAGCAGTGGGGTGAGTAAGTATTGCCATTATTATTATTGTTATAGAATCATCATGGAGTAGGTGGTAGAGTGCTGGGTCTGTATTTCTGACAGCTAGTACCTCTGAGACCCTGGGAAAGTAAGTTAACCTCTGAGTTTCATGAAAATCTCTAGGGGTCATCTTTTAAATTGGAGAGGGATTTGAAACCAGTCTAGTTCTCTGTTTGCTCCACTCACCACCGCAGTAACTTTCCAAAACAAAATCCTCTCCTCTTATTTGTCCTCACAAATCAATCTCCACATAGAGTTCTCTATGCTGATTATATCATTGATTCGTCTTGTATTTGGGATTATCGTTTTACTAGAGTAACAATACTACTCATAGTATGAACAATGAAGGATCAAAATCTACTTTATATAGTATGATTGACCAAGAGGTGTGGAGACGGTGGGTATTATCTGGTCCCAGCATTCTTCTTTTACGCAAGAAGAGTCTGAGAAATAAGAAACTTGTCTACTGTTACATGGGTAGCAGGTAGTGAAATCAGGATTTAAACTCAGATCTGATGACTAAGTTCAATACTCTTTCCACTGAATAGCACTACCTGCACCTCAAGAGGAATGGTTTAGTATGAATAATGAAAACACCTGATTTTTAAAATTTCGGCATTGATAGGAAGCTTCCTTTAGTAAATAAAAGCAAAACCAATACTTCTATACGGAAAGAGACAGTCAATCCTTTACACAAAGTGATCAAGAAAGAAAAAAAAAGAAATATTCTTATGCTTATTTCTGTAGCTTGCATTTATTTGAAAACTTTTCAAAACGTATTTTTAAAAGAGGGACTATCTCATTTAAAAACATGAAACTAATGCCGCAGTCTAATAATTACTTTGAACTGTTCAGGTAGTTCTCTGTTTCTAAAGATGCTGCTCTTAGCAATGATTACCTTGACATGCCGTGCTTACTGCAAGTGAAGAGCATAAAATGATATCACAAATGTAAAGGAAGCTTGCAAAATTAAAGGTGCAGTACATATTTGTTAACAATGTTGCTAGGATATGCAGCATAATGGGAATTCTAAATATCTTTGATCGCAAATTCAGCAGTGTTCTTCATGGATCCCAAGAAGTGTGTAGTGCGCACTCTCACACACCGAAGGTCCAGATTATTTGTAGACTTTGTGACATAGAGGCTGAGACGAATGTGAAGAGGGGAAAGATCAGGAGGAAAAGAGGGAAGGAGAATTAGAGAGACTGAGAGACACAGAGAGGGAGTAAGAAACAAAGAGGCAGAGGGACACAGACAGAGACAAAAGAGGGAGAGAGAGGGACACAAAACAGACAGAGAAAGATAGACAGAAACAGTAAGAATGGACAGAAATAAATACACTGTTTTAATGACTGCCTGAAATGTTATGTGGAGACTTTTTTTTTCTTTGACTTTGATCATAGCTTTAAGGTGGTCCAGTAATTCTTAAAACATCCTTCTCAGTATGTTTTCCAGGTCATTTATTTTTATGTTGGATGGCTTTCATTTTCTTCCATTTTCAGTCTTTTGATCTTATTTTACTATTCCTTTTTGTCTCTCAGAAACATTAATTTTATTTGGTCAATTTTGATGTTCACAAAGTGTGAGCTAATTGAGGCAAACAGAGGTGAAGTGACTTGCCCAGGGTCACACAATTAGTAAATCTATGAAGCTACATTTGAACTCAGGTCTTTCTGACTCTAAGCCCAATGCTCTATGTACTGCCTAGCTACCTATCTACTGTTTAGATAAAGTTTTGTGTATCTTGTCCCAAGCTTTTTATTCTTACTTCACGTTTTTCATAAATCATTCTTTTTTTCCTCTAGTCATATCATATAAAAATCATTTTTATTTTTATATTTTGTTCTTGCTTCCACCTCTTCAAGCAATTATAATTTAAGTTGTCTCCATGCTGTGTTTATCTTTGAAGTTTTGTTTTAGATGTTTTGGATTCATTCTCTTATGCTAGGTTTATGTCTTTAGCTTCCTTGTCATCTAGTGTGTGTGTGTACATGTGTGTGTGTATGTGTGTGTGTGTGTGTATACACACACACACACACACACACATATATATATATATATATATATATATATATATATATATATATATATATATATATATATACACACATATATACATATCTCCTTTTTCTTTTATTTGTTCATTCTTTAATTTCCTGACTTGCTTCTTCATATTTCCTAAGGAAAGCCTAGGATGGTCCTGTTGCTGTTTTATTGAAGATACCGAGTGTGGTGTATCAGTCCAGGATTAAATCAGATAATATTTAGAAAATGGTTAGCATGTAGTAGACACTTAATAAATGCTCGTCCCCTTCCCTTTTTCTTCTAAGATCTTAGGGACAGCTCAGGCTGCAGACCTGAAAGCTTTCAGTGTTCTCAAAGTAGTTTGATCCAAAGTTTAATCCAACATTGCCTTTGTGTTCTGAACTCTTCAAATTCCTGACCTAGGTTTCCATCTTAGCAATACACCTGTGCACCTGACCCTGGTTAAAGTTCCAGTCAATTGTCTTTAGTATCAGTCACTATATCTAAAGGTTTTTAGGCTAAAAGTGACAGAGCTACAGTCTCTCTTTTGGTCTGGGATTCCTGCCTTGATTATTTCTCTTCAGGCTTCAGGTTAGACTGGGATGTGGAACCAAGAACCTTGCTCTACTCCTGGGTTAGAGCCACACAACTGCCACTTGTTTCTGTACTCGTTCACGACTTCACATAAAGCCTGTGGTCACTCATTACCTTGTCCTATCACTCCGATGCTCAGGTCCTCTCATTATTTTATTCTGTATCTGTGCCTCAAAACTGGGTAGTGAGAAACAGAGCATCCAGTTAGCACCTCTTCCTACTCCCTACGTATTGAAAGGTCCCTCTGTGTGTGTCTTTGACCTTCTCTTGCACTGAGGCAAACCTGGTTCAGTCCCTGTACTAGAAAGGGACCACTTACTCTTGGCTACAACCATCCCCAGTGTTAGCGGATCTAAACTATCTTCCTCTGCCAAACTGACTGGAAAAAAATGTTTCTGGGGATTGTTTTTCTTGAATTGTCCAGTCAAAACTTAGTGTTGCACATTGTTGAGATCTAGAAGTAGTTTGGGTGAATATGGATTTACATCATCCTGGTACTTCACCATCTTCTGCAAGAAGTATTTTTCCACCCTATTTCCAACACTTGCTTGGTAAGGATTATGGCAACAAACAAGGTTGGTCCCTAATTGTCTGGTGTTAGGACAGACTGGTGATAAAAGGTTTCCCATGATAGAAAAATGAAGCCTTTGAAAAGGTCGATAGTTGATCAGTTGCCAAGTTTTATAGAATTTATCTCTGAATACCTCTAAAACATGACCCATTTCTCAATATATCCAGCCACAACTTGCCCAGTTCAAGTATTCATTATATTTTGCCTAACTTTTTCCAATAGTCAGTTCAATTAATCTCTCTTTCTTGAATCTTTCTCTTACCAGTCTATCTTATACAAATCTACCAATTTGATATTCTTGTAGCACTGATCTAACCCTGTTGCTGCCCTGTTCAAGGAAATTCAAAGGCTATACGCTGTCTCTAGGATAAAATACAATCTTCTCTGTTTGGCATTTAAAGCTTTCAATGTATTTTTATATGTCATTGGTTCAAGAATTCTCAGTGAGGAAACATCCATTACCAATGCAAATCAGTAACTACTCCACAACTTAGAGTGATACAAATTTGTCAGGAGCCCTGCAAGATCAAATGATTTGCCCAGGGTTACAAAGCCAATATGTGTCAGAAGTAAAACCTGAATCCTGTCTCTGAGGACAGCAGCTCTCTCTCCATTGGATCCTTCTGCCTGTCAGTATTTTAGGGTTAGAAAACTATTTATAACTCCTATTTACTCCCTATAAGCATCCTATAGCCCTAAATCCCATTTCAGGGGCCCTGATCCTCCAAAAGGAAAAATCCACATTTGCATGGAGTTTGGACCTTCTACCAGAATGAAGAAGGCTTTGGAAGAAGGAGATTGGATGTAGAGTAAACACCAGACCTAGGGGATAACATAAGCAAAGGCAGAGATTGGGAGAGAGAGAAGAGGAAAGCTTAGGCATGTTACTAATAGAATCTTCCTGCAACATATAGGAAAGATTGTAGAATGATCTAAGTCTGGAAAGATAGACATAAGCCAGACTTTTCAGGGCACTGAATGACAGCCTAGGGAGTTTATACTTTATTCAACAGGCAGTGGGTTTTCAGATGAGAAGAATTGTTGTCCGCAACCAGATTGTATACCAAATGGAGAGGCATGAAATAAACTTGAGACATGGGCCAGGAGGAGCAGCAGAACTGACTCAGTTTATTCATCTGAGGGTACAGGATATATAGAGAAAATCTAGCCTCCCCATGAGATACTCCCCAAAACATCTGGTGAGGACATGACAACATATATTTCCTCACTATCAGGGTTCCTAGATTGGGTTGTAAATTCCAAGGTTTTCCTAGGCGCCGTGGCACCACCTGCATAGAGGAGTGAATGTGTAAATCTAAGGTTCAAAGAGTGAGAAGGAATGTCTCAGGAACCTCCTAATCAGGAAGGGATTGGAGAGCCGTACCTCTTAATCACTGAGCCCTTTCGGGTAAAAGCCTGGGCAGAGGTCAAACTCTGACTTGGATCTTAAACCCTCATCAGACTCTTAAGATCGGCCCTCAACAAAGAATGACATGATCATGGTAATATAGAAAAAAATATTATTAAAAAAACCAACCTTGGCTACAATAGCTTCTTGACTGCCATGCAAATAAAACTGAACAATAACAAAATCTAAGGGATGAAGTCAAGGTCATTGTCCTATATACTACTAATTCATATACCAGGCTTTATTATATATAACTCTAAGCAAAAATAATAACAACAGAGCAATGGTTTTGAGCTACATTTTGCATACCCCAATATCCCCCTATATCCTTCCATGAACAATTCAGAAGGATTTCACCAAAGGTCAAACTGTTTTCAGCATAGTTATGACACAGCCAAGGTGGACTTTCACAGCACAGAAAAACACTACTTACTTTTCCTTTTTATATGGCTTTTCCTTTTTTTTAAACCAATTTCAGTGCATCCTCTATCACATTCTTTTCATCAGCCAGGACTATTCCATCTGCACAGCTGGTGGCAGAAACATGCCTGCCATTCCCCTGGGCAGGCTTTGAAATTACAGGTGGGAACATTTATCTATTCAGAGTTACGTAAAAAGCAAGATCCCTGTGGCTTAGAAGGAGGGAAATATTTTTCCCTTGTTTAAAAAAATAGGGTTAGAAACTGACCCTGGCTCACTTCATAAGAATGTCCAAAAGATACTGTTTTGTGTGTGTGTGAATAAATGTTTGATGAACTAAATGGGACTGAAAGCACTTGGAGCTTTTAGCACAGACATTATGCAAATATCTGGTCTCTAGCTACTTATTCTATTTCCCCTCCTTGTAGGAAATCCTGAATCATTAAGTTCATTCCTGTTGTAAGCTGTCTCCCAGAATTTTTTGAACCATTATTGCCTCTAGCTCTATAACATTTGTGAGGAGACAAAGCAAAAAATACAGATTGCTAGGACTTTTTAAATTAATCTATAATTCAGTAACTACCTTTGATCAACCCCTACTATGTATCTATACTATGCTTGTAACTGGGTTAAAAAGAAATAAATGAATATTCCTTGTCTCACATTATATTGCGGAAAAACATAAATATACAGAAAACATATAAAATTAAAGCAAATATCCTTTTTGGGGGAAGAAACGGTGGAAGCCACTAGATGCTGGGGGAGGAGCAGAAAAGGTTTCACGTAGAGCACAAATTTCTAAGTCAAACAGAAATGGGGAGGGGGCACTAAACTGAATAAAAATCCTCCCTGTAGGTCATAGAATGACAGTTTTTTAAAGCGTAATGTTTCTTTGTTTTATCCCGTTTAATATAGTTTGCTAAATATCTCCCAATTATGTTTTAATCTGGTTTGGGCCACACTTGACTTTTACACCTCTGATGTAGAAGATGGTACCTGAAACCTTTCCTGATGGTTCATAATATGTGAGGGGGTATTTGGGGGTCACCTTGATTCCCCAATTGAATCAAATCATTCAGAGTTATGAATCAGGTGTGAATAGAGACTAGCCATCTGGATAGAATCCATAAACCACCACACCCCACTTAAAGAAACTACTTTAACTAGAACTCCTCTACTGGATCAATGGAGGTCATTAGGTTTGACAAATCAGTAAAAGCTGCTGAATGGAACAGAAGTTTCCTAAGACCTGTGCTGCTGAAGAAACTACTTAGTCACACCCTTCCATAAAATAGCAAACCAGTTCAGAGCCCAAGCATTCAGCACTCAAGTGCCTGGCAGTATCACTCAGGGAGGGGAAAGTAGCAGTAATTAGTGGAGATGGGGAGTGGTGAGCCTGGTTCTGATCAACCCCCCCCCCCCCCGCCCCTTCACCAGAGGAGCTAGTGAAGTTTGCAAGATCAGAGGAATTAGACTTCTCATCAGTAGTCTCAGAACACCTAAAATGAATGGATGATGGCAAAGATAATGAAATGAAATGATAATAAATGAGAAAAATCAGCCTCTAGCAGGGGTGGGGAACCTGTGGCCTCGAGGCCACATGTGGTCCCCTAGGTCCTCAAATGCATAAGGGCCACATTCAAGGACCTAGAAAACCACATGCAGCCTTGAGGCCACAGGTTCCCCATTTCTGCTCCAGACTTTACAAGAATTCCAACAGAGAATTAAGCCATGGCTATAGGAAACTCCAAGTACCCCCTAAACAGAGGGCATATGACTTCTAACAATCAGAAATGTCAGTTGGTTCTTGGCCAAATGCTTTCAAAGCTTGAAGCCCACTTTTCTTTGAGTGTCTCTGTATTGGTAGGAAAGTATGTCACAGACTATTTGGGTCATGTTGTTCATACTATATTACTACAGTAAACATAAATATTATTCTCACTAATAATATTATTAATGATATATACAACAATACTTACATATAAAATTATGGACAATAATAATAATAGCCTTTATATAGTACTTACCATGTGCCAGGCAGGGCAGCTAGGTAGCACAGCTGATAAATTGTGCTTGGTCCGGAGTCAGGAAAACCTGAGCTCAAATCTGACCTCAAACACTTCCTACCTGTGTGACCATGGGCAAGTCATTTAACCCTGTTTGCCTCAGTTTTCTCATCTGTAAAGTGAGCTGGAGAAGCAGATGGCAAACCACTCTAGTATCTTTGCCAAAAAACACTCCAAATGTGGTCACAAAGAACTGTACATGACTGAAAATGACTAAACAACATTATGTGCCAGGCATTGTGCCAAGTACTTCACAAATATTATCACATTTGATCCTCACAATGACCCTGGGAACTAGATGCTATTATTATCCCTATTTTACAGATGAGGAAACAAGCTTACAGAGCGTAAGTGATTTATCCAAAGGCACAGAGCTTGTATCAGCTTTTCTAAAGACTTTTCTACCTTCTGTCTTTTGACCTCTTTTTAAAAAAAAAACTAATTTACTATTATAAATAATTGATATCAACTAATAATCACCAGTACAAAGCACACAAATGGGGACTTGCGAGATAGAGCATTAGAAAGATACCTTCCCCTAACTCTTCAAACTTATTTCTTGAACTCAGAAGGGTAACATAGACATGCCCATGCAAACGAGGGTTAGAAGAATAGCTCTAGTGCCTAAACTTCACTGTGCACGGGAAATGTACGTATGGTCCAATGCCATGTTTACAACAACGTGGTGAGCTTTTGCTGAGGAAGCATCTTCTCCTAATACAGAATGGCAACTTCTCTGGAGTTTTGGAGAGCAGTCTGGGACAGAAAGAGATCAAATGACTTCCTCAAGATCACATAGCTAGGATTTAACAAAGGCAATACTTGAACTGAGGTCTTCATGACCTCAGTCTTCTCTCCACTCCCCAATTCACTCTCTCTTTTTCTCTCTCTCTCTCTCTGTATATGTATATGTGTGTACGTATGTATATACACACATATGTATGTATGTGTCTCTGCATTTACACACATGTAATCATACATATAATTGTGTATGCATGTACCATACAAGATTTTATTTGAAAGAAATTAGACAAGTCATAGATGTCGGATTTGAAGAAAGCATTTCTCATAGAGTGAAATATGAATTTGATAACTAATAATAAGAGAATGATAGATTTTTAGATCTCAATTCTCTCAGATACACTATATAAATATAAATCTCAGCTGACTAAGATAAAACTCTTAGAAGTTTTACATTTATCTGACTGAACTCCTCAAGAAAGACTAATGTTCATTAAATCAAACTGACATATTCAATTCAGAAAGTAGATTCAGAAACACTCAATTGAAAATGGAAAATAGAGACACTGACTGCTTCTCTGGCTTTTAAATCAAAATAGGTTAAATTAGCTTTTTTGAGTACAACATTACAAGCAGCTTTTAGCAATCAAAGAATTTCTCATTATAAGTATGAAAAACCTTATAAAAATGGGAATCTTTTAAATATTTTAAAACAGAAACTTAAAGAATAGATACAATCTATTGGTCATGGTCTCTAACAGAGAAATTCTCCCTATTAGAGCCCTGAAATCATTTCCATTTCATAAATGTGGTTAAGTAAGGAATGTTCCATTCATATGAGAACATTTGGGGAGAAAGGGATACTTTCTTAAATAAAATGTAAATTTTAAGTTGTTGGAGCATTACAATATTTTACAGAATTATAAAATAAGTCATATACCAGGTTTGTTTATGATTTTGTCTAATAAATCAATTCATAACAAGGTAGATTTACAGCTGGAAGGGAACTTTGAGGTTGTCAAGCCAAATCCCCTCATTTTATAGAAAAGTCATATAAGGCTCAGAAGGTTGAGTGACTTGTCCAATGTTACACAAGTAATGAGGAGCAGAGTCAGAATTTGAATCCAGGTCCTATCATTCCAAAATTAGTATTTTCCCTCAATCTCAGCCTTATTCAAATCAATTTAGTATGCATTTATTAAGTGCCCATGATTACAAACAGTGTACTAGGCTTTGAAATAGAGGGATAGATGTGTCAAGAAGTCTGCTCTTAAGAAGCTGACAGTAGGGGGTGGGGTAGAAGAAGAGGAGATAAAATATATAAAGCCATATTAAACAAAAATATTATAAAAGAACAAAATAGAGGTCCAGAGAAAATGCTTTAAAAACATGAACAGGAAGAGCTTCGTTCCATTAGGTTATTCAGAGAAGGTTCCATAGATGAGGTGGAATCTGGGTTGGGTTTTGACAGAAAGACTACGAAAGATGGAGATGAGATGTGGGATAATGCCAGTCACAGGGAAGGGCATGAGCAAAGGCATAGAGATGGGAGAGGGAAAACTGAGAATTGGGGATGTCAAGAAACCAGTTTTCCTGGAATATATAGGAAATACAGTAGAATGAGATGTTTGAATGGTAGACTTAAGCCAGACTTTTCAAGGCATTGAATGACAAGATCAGGCATTTATACTTTAACAGGCAGTCAGTCATGATCATAGTAATACTAGGAAGTGGAAGAAGACAGCTGGTGGAGAACAGGATATCTTCTGCTATGAAGGATCAACATCCGTCTTCAACTTCAACCTTTTCCTGGATAATCTCTAGACTTTGGAATGAAGAGGACTTGTGATTTTGAGTTTCCCATATCATACTGCACCTATGTCCAGCCTGAACTTCAAGCTCTTTAGGGAAGGGGAGCGGTACCTTCCACTCAATGATGAACATTCTCACACAAGGTTATTCCCGTGACACTCAACTCCTGAAGATAACCATCCAAAGCACATTCCACACCTCTCACCATCTGATTCTTCATTCCAATCCCCCTCATTCCTCCCAACCAAAGTTTCAAACACAGTGCTCTCTGGAATGCCTGGTCCATAGGCAACAAAATTTCTTTCATCTTAAATCTTTTTCTCTCTCACTCCTTTCATCTACTTGTTGTTCAGTCATTTTCAGTCACTTCTGCCTCTTTGTGACCACATTTGAACTCAGGAAGATGAGTCTTCCTGATTCTAGGGCTGGCTTTCTATTAACTGTGCCACCTAGCTATGCCTCCTCCCTCAAACTGGGGAAACAGAGATAGGTTAAGTTACTTGCTCAGGGTTACACAGCTAATAAGTGCCTGAGGTTGGATTTGAATTCAGGTCTCCCTGACTCTAGGCACAGCATTCTACCCACTGTGCCACCTAACTGCCATCTACTAGCTCTTGCTTAAACTTGGCTTCCCCACTTATCCCCACAACATAGCCTCCTCACTGGCTTCCAGTAAGCACCTTAGTTCATTCTCTTCTCTATCCATACTACTTCACTTGGTGATATCACCAGTGCCATGGAGTCAATCCCCATTTCTATACTGAAATCACTAAAATGTACCCTTCCTACTTGAAACTCTCTGCTCAACTCCAATTTTGTATCTTCCACTGTCTTTCAGAAGTCTTGAACTATGGACATCTTAAACTCAACATTTCCAAAACAGAACTGATTATCCTTCACCCTACACTCTACTTGCCTCCTACTTTCCCTATTACTGTAGAGGACATTATTATTCTCTCAGTCCTTCAGGCTCAAAACTTAGGTGTCATCACCTAATCACCATCATCACTCCTCACCCTCTCTTTCCCCACCCATATCTAAGCTGTTGCCAAGGCCTTCTATACCCTGACATGGCCACCACTCTGGCCAGACCCTCAATCCCTCACACCTGGGATACTGCAATAGCTCCTATTGGGTCTGCCTTCCTCAAGTCTCTTCCCACTCCAATCCATCCTCCATTCAGCCACTAAAGAGATTTTCCCAAAGGTCACATACTGTCATGTTACTCTTTCCACTCAAAATCTAGTGGCTCCTTGTCTCCAGAAGACAATATAAAGTTCTCTTTTTGGCATTCAACACCCTTCACAACCTAACCTCTTCCTACTTTCCAGTCTTCTTATACTTTGCTCTCTCATACCTACTCTTCAATCCAATGACATTGGTCTCCCGGACATTCCATGGATAACACACTCCATCTCACTACAGGCATTTTCTTTCTGGCTATTCCCCATGTCTGGAGTGCTTGCCCTTCTCCCCTGTGCCTGTTGACCCCACTAGCTTCCTTCAAGTCTCAATTCATTCACCAAATGCCTTTTAATCCTAATAGCCTTTGCCCTGTTAATGACTTCCTTCCTTTTTTTTTTTAAGGCAATTGGGGTTAAGTGACTTGACTAGGGTCACACAGCTAGTAAGTGTCACTTGTTTGGTCTGAGGCCAGATTTGAACTCAGGTCCTCCTGACTTCAGGGCCAGTGCACTATCCACTGTAATAACTTCCTTTTTAATCTATATACAGTTTGCTTTGTATATGTATAAGCTCCTTGAGAGCAAAAGCTATCTTTTGCCTCTTTTTGTATCCTCAGTGCTTAACACACTGTCAGGCACATAGTAAGAATTTATTGATTGATTATTACTTGGTCAATGATGTGAAGGCTGATTGAGAGAAGGGATAGACTAGAGACGTAACCATCAACTATAGGATTGTTGCAATAGCTCAGGCCTGAACTAGGTTGGCTGCCATGGGAGAGCAGAGGAGGAAGCTAGATTCAATGATCTCTAAGAGGAGAGGTTAGATGTGAGATCCCTTTTGGGGGATGAGAGGCAGCATAGTCCAATAAAAGGAACAGTGGATACGGAGTAAGAAGACCTGGGTTCAAATCCTACTTTGGTCACTTTCCACCTTTGCCAGCTTCAACTTCTCTTGTGAAAAAAGAAAGGGTTAGCCTCACTGATCTCTAGGGTCCCTTCCATCTTTAACCCAGGAGCCTGGTGCATAAAAGGCTTAGGGAGAAGGAAGATTTTACAGGTGATTTGAAGACCTGGCCATTCTGGCTTAATTCACTATGTTCCCAGCCCTAAGATAGGGGACTTTCTAATAACTGATATCCGCACAAATGTTGTCCACCATCTAGTATCCCTGACAGTTTTGCGTAATTTGAAAAGTTAGGGGTTTTTTTAATATATATTTGTCCCTCTTTATACCAATCCTATAGAATTTGGTTGGGTCCAAAGTACCCAACCAAAAAAAGTTATTTTTAGGAAAATAGCAAAAAGGACTAGTGGGCTGTATTCCTTGGGAATTTTAAAGATTATAAAAAAAAACCCCGTCAAGAGGGCCAGATTTGCAGGAAAAGGGCCAAATTCTAAAGTTTCCCACTTATTGTCTATGTGTATTTCCATGAGTCACTTAAACCATGTGGACTACATTCATCTCATTCATAAAATGAGGAAACGGGATTCAATGATCCCAAAGATCCCTTCCAACTCTCAATCTCTGGTCATATGATTTTCTGGATCTATGACAGCTTCCATGGTGTGACTCCTATTTCATCCCAAATTTCATAGCATTCCTATTTCTATTCATTTGCATTCAGAGATCAAGCCTACTGTCACAGAGTCAAGATATCATCATTATTCACATCTCAATTCACAATTCATTATTCATTATTCACATATCCCTCACTCATGTGGCACTAAGGATGAGGATGGAACACTGAAAATACTGGTGGTGCTCTAAACCAAGTCACCAGCTTGAGCAACTGTGTATATATGGGCAAAACTTCTACTCCTCCTCAGCCCTGAGCTTCTGGAACAGTCACTGCACACAAATAAGAGACTCCTGGTCACCCTCAGCCTTCTCAATGGTTTTATCTCCCTACTTGCTCCCATTCAGAGACTGATATCAAGGGGCCAAACCTTCATGGTAATTCCTAACTCACTTGCTTGGTTTTCTTTTTTCCCCATCTTCCTGGTTCCTAATCTCTTCCTCATATTCAGAATGTCCTCAAATGAGACTACTCCCACAAAAAAAAATTAAAAAAAAGATTAAATGGAATTTCAGTTCAATGAAAATTAAAATAACACCCCAAGTTTTAGAGTCCCAAGTGGTGAGCCACTATTCTGGTTAAAATCTACACTACCAATCCTTCCCACCTTTCATCTTCTTACTAGACGTTTCTGTCTCTGAGGTAGCCTCCTCTGATTTATAAATCCTTCCCTAGAACCTACAATTGAAGAGGCCACCACACCAGTCATGCTCACTCGTAGTGCAAGTCAGCTATTGGTTCTTCAAAAACTTTTCCATCTCCTACCCACGCTTTTCAACCCCTTTTTGGGTGTTGTCTTCTTCACATCACAATTTAAGTTCATGAGTGTTGTGCCTTTTTGGTTTTATTTGTATTTCCAGCTCTTAGAACAGCACAATATCTAGCACACAGTAAGGGCTTAATTAATGTTTTATCTAATCTTATCATCTACCTAGCCTCCTGCTATGTATTTCACTGCTGCCCCAGAAACAGACTTCAAGCATATCCAAAAGCCAAAATGGGAGATCTATGATGTGTGTATATATGCATATATGTTATACACATATATGTTATACATGTTGCTTATATACATGTATACATACATGCTTATAATATAAATTTATAACACAAATATTTGTATTATAAGATGTATTTATATAATAAATACATATTATATTAATTACATTAATGTGCAACATAATTATATGGTTATTGCATATTACAAATACAATAGATATGTCTTTCATATGTATTTTATATGTATAGCATTGATAATATAATATACATTGATATTATCTATGTAAACATGTATATATGTGTGTTGTGTATATTTACATACACGCCTATAAATGTAGTGTGTCCCAAGAACCTTGTTTCAGTTTTAAGCTTTAATGGATTAAATTATAAAATATATACATATACACATGTGTGTATACATGTGTATGTATGTATATATACCCTCACGTATATATCACATCAGTACATGTATGCTTATAAAGGTGCGTGTGTATACATGCACACATGTGTATTATATAAATGTATGCAAACGTATATAAAGAGAACAGAGTGGACCATCTCAGTTCACCATATGCATCTTCCACTCTTATTCTACTATTGAAATTTCCTTTTAAAAATCTGTTGGGAGAGTTCATGGTTTGATGTTTTCTTGTCATCTTCTGTCAGGGCTGATGATGATCAGACTGCCACAACAATAATGTGACAAGTACACACAGCCAGTTCAAACTTGAGGCAAATATGAAAGAGTCCCCAACATAGCCAATAAAGAACACATGAACTCACACTATCAATGATCCTGCTAAATCTAGCTCTCACCCTCCAGGGACCCTCTGGTCACTTCTCTTTACATTATCCTTTAGCCTTTTCCTAGCATCTTCTATCCTCTTTGGGACCTAGAGATATGGAAATGGATGGAAACGTAAGCACTTCCCCTGTGAGGCCATGACAACACACACAACATACAGATAAAGAAATCAAAGCTCAGAGAATAAAGTGGCTTATCCAAAACAACATGCTTGGCAAATGGCAAAGCAGGATCCTGTGATTTCTACTTTACCATTTTTTCCTACCACACTATGCTGCTTTATTCATCTTTATCTTTTGCACTGGGCATGGTGTTTTGAATTATAAACTGTCGAGTTAGAAAAGAACCACTGAGGACATCTAGCCCAACCCACACTTGTTTGGAAATTTATTCTATAATATCCCCAACAGGTGGTTACCTAGATTTCACATTACTACTTAGTAAGGATTTCTATACCTTTGCTTGAAATTCTTAATTGCTATTACATTTCCTTATAATGAGTCAAAATGTACTTCCCTTGATGATCACCAGTAGATCATAGTTTTGCTTTCTGGTCCCAAGGAAAATAAGTCTAACCTCTTTTCCATATTACTAATATTCATTTATTGGAAAACTACAATTATATTCTCCTATAAGAATTCTCTTCTCTAGACTAAATATCTCCAATATATGAGACATCCCATCCAGCCTTTTCTGCTTCTTCAGGCTATATTCTAGCTTTAATTCAATTCCTTTAAGGCATCTAGGTGAGTGAGCGCTAAACTTGAAGCCCGAGACATCCAAGCTTGAAATCAACCTCAGACACTTACAAGTTGTGTCACCCCAGACACATCACTTAACCTCTGTCAACCTCAACTTCCTCTTCTGTAAATTGCTAATAAAAATTACACTTACTACCCAGGGTTGTCATAAGGATCAAATGAGATAATAAATGCAAAACACTTTGCAAATTTTAAAGCATTATGTAAATATTAGATGTTACTTATGTAGTTAACATTTTTATAGCACTTACCACATTAGGAAGGCACTGTGCTAATCACTTCACAATTACTATCTCATTGGATCCTCAGAACAGCCCTGGGAGATAGGTGTTGTTATTATCCCCATTTTACAGATGAAGGAATGAGGAAAACAGAAGCTAAGTGAGTTGCCTCGAGTCACACATCTAGTAAGTTTCTGAGGTCATATTTGCAGGACCTCCTCACTCTAGACCCAGCACTGACAACAAAAATAATAAAATAATATATAAATACTTATTAAGTACCTGCTACATGCAAGCTAGGGATTGAGAATAAAAAGACAGATAGAAACAGCCCCAAGATGCTCACATTTTACTAGAGGAAATAATAGGTACATGAATAAGTAAATGTAAGGTAAACTGGAGAGGATTTTCACACATATACAGAAATGAGGACAGGAAAAGATCCACAAAGAACTTCAATAAAGAAATAACATCTATCATGAAACTTGGAGAGAGCAAGGAATCAATAAAAATTCATTATGCACCTACTATGCACAAAGCACTTAGAACAGTGCCAGCACATTGTGGGCACTAAATAAACACTTACTTCCTTCTCTCACACAAGGCAGTGGCAATACAAAACAAATTGAATCAGATTCTGTTTTTAAAGAAATTTTACTTGGGGCTGTAGTTTCAGAGCCCTCAGAGAAGGAAGTTTATGCCAAAATTTATGACATTGTGGAGAGACTGATAGCTGTCCCTGTAAGAGGCTGGTGAACTCTTGAGATTAGTTAATTATTCCAAATAATTTAGCTAAAAATGTTGAAGCACTCAAGTTTCAAGGGAATGGCACAGTCAAATAAAGAATCGAATCAAAGACGGCCATAAAAAACTGCCAAATGTGATTGTGAATTCACAGATATATTTTCGTGACTTTTATGGCTGCTCCTGGGACATGGTTGGTGCTCAATAAATATCTGTTGATGAATGAGTGAATCGACAAGCATTTCTTAAGTGCCTACTATATGCCAGGCACAGTACTAAGTACCTGAAATATGACAAAGGCAAACAACGGCTGTTATTAGGTAGCTCACATTCCACCAGGGCAGCAGCAACAAGTACATCTATATCTATATCTATATCTATATCTTATCTATATCTATATCTATATCTATATCTATATCTATATATATCTATAAAAAGAGATACAAGATAGCCCTGAAGAAGCAGGAAACCAGAGAAATAATGAGACTAAGAGACTTAGGTGGTACAGTGAATCTAGAACCGCTCTCGGAGGCAGGAAGGTCCGATTTCAAATCCTGCCTTAGACATTATGTGATCCTAAGCAAGCAAAACCCCTCTGAGCCTGTGTGTCTCATTCAAAATGAATGGGGTTGAACTGAGTAGACTCCAGGGTCCTTTTGTTGTTGTTGTTTAATTGTTTTTAATTGTGTTCAATTCTTTGCAACACCTATTTGGGGTTTTCTTATAGAAGATATTGGAGTGGTTTGCCATTTTTTTCTCCAACTCATTTTACAGATGAGTAAACTGAGGTAAACAGGGTTAAGTGACTTGTGGAGCATCACACAGAAGTGTTATCTCCTTCCCTCTAAATCAGGCATTCTTGATCTGGAGTTCTTGAACTTTAGGTGATGGGGGACTATGGACGAATGGATAAATGAATAGATAGAGGTATAAATAGCATACTAGATTTTAATATAATTATTCTGTTGGCATTTTTAATACTTTGTTGAATTTTAAAAATCCTTCTTGTATAATAGATTTTGTGCATTTAAAAACTTGTTTTTCTTTAGTAGTTCATAGGCTTCACTAGACTGCCAATGGAGTGAGCCCAGGTCACATACAAAAATTGTTAAAGTCCTTTGTTCCAAACTCTCCCAATGCTTTGTAACTCTCCTATGCACTAGCCACATTCTAATTTGAGAGGCAGCTTGGTGCCCTGTAGAGAACACTGACTTGGGGGAAAGAAAAGCTTAGTTTCAGCTCCTGCCTCCAAAATACATATAGCTTAGGCTAACTGTGTCTCAGTTCTCTCATCTGTAAAACAGAAATAGTAACGGCAGTCAATCAATAAACATTTATTGAATGCCTACTATGTGTCAGGCACTGGGCTAGACAACTAGCTCACAGGTTCATTGGAAAGAGTAAAAGAGGTAACAGATATAAAGCATTTTGCCAACTTTAAAAGCACTATATGTTTGAGTTCATATTATAGTTCAGATGACCAAGAAAATAAAAGAACACACACTGCAAAAAAATGGATATAGGAAATGGTAGGAAATATAGCTAATTAGTCAGCATAGTATAGTGAAAAGATAGCTTGCCTCAAGGCCTGGAAAATCTGAATTTGAATCTTGAGTCTCATATATACTAGCTACTTGACCCTAGGAAAGTTATTTAAATTTTCAATGCTTTAGAATTATTCTCTGTTGCTCTGAGTTACAAAGAACTTTCAAAACTGTATTGCTGGATGGAATTTGCTAATCTAGAAGTTCTTCAAACTAATTAAATTACAGGCCTTATTCCTGCCTCTAGTGATAATTACTCAACTGTCAGGAATACTCTTCTCCAAATGCCCTATAAACAGGCTCCAACAAATTTTGAGGACTTTTTTTTTTACTTCCCTTTTTCCTCCAATATCATAGCCTCCATTCTTACCATTTCTGATTAAGGTTGGAAAAAACATCATTGCACACATGCCATCCTGGGGGCTGTAATCTTCAAAAAAACGGCTTCTAAGAAAATTGTCCTAAGGCTGCACGCTGTAATTCTTTAACAAATTGGTCTAGATAGAGTTTTTAAAACTATAGCATTAAGTCATTATATCCCTTTTCATGGATTTGTACTTGGAATGACATTTATAAGCCTTAGTTTCCCTCAAGGAGCCTCTCCTGCTTGTTAAACCTTCATTTTTAAGCAATTTTAGCCTTCTCTTTAGAGGATTATGGTGATTAAAAACCCTCATTTTGACACAACCTTCAATCACCTAGTTGCAAAGTTCATTAGCCTAAAGATTCTGAACCATGTCTTAAAAAATAAAGTTGTGAATAGACCTGTAGTGTCTTTTGATAAAGTTTTTATTTGCATTTGAAGTTTCACTACTCACTACATAATTTATTTACAGAATGAGCAGCCAGTTGTAAAGCCTAGATTGAAATGTGATAGTCCTAAAAATGTTGCAGGGGTAGGACTGACACATTAGTACACCTGGCTAAGAGGAGTCTGTCTGTTAAAAAGCACTCATTATGTACTAAGTACAAGGCATCCAGTCAAACACTGGGGATATATAGAAAACAAAATATTTAAAAATAAAAACAAATAAAACAAAATAAAACCCAAACCAAAAACATCTCTGCCCTCAAAGAGGTCACCTTTTATTAGGTGAGAACTTGTATGTGACTGCACATGCAATATATGTGTATGCATGTATATATAGACATATATACTTATACATATGCATATACACACAAACATATATACATACACACTATATATGTATATAGTATATATATGCATATCTGTGTACATATACATATATAAATGCATACTATATAAGCACATACTTCTGTATATATGTACTTATATATGCATACACATGTGTATATATTTGTGCGTGCACAGGTGTATATATGTGCACATGCCTGTGTATATGTACGTGTATATGTGTGTGCATACATATATACATATACACATGTGTGTATGTGAGTGTAAGGTGTGTGTGCATATGAGTATATGCATATATGTGTATATGCATGTACATGTGTGTGTACATATATGCAAACTATGTATGTGTATATATAAACTATATCTATATAAAAAAGAATACTAATGTAATTCTGTGCGATTTTGACCCAGGATCTCATCAGCAACTGCTTTTCTGCTTTCCTCTGCCTTTCTTGAATCAGCTGTCTTTATTTTGTAGGATGAATTGATCTGACTGCATTAAAATCTTTGTTTTTGGGGGGAAGAGTACCTTCACAGAGATTATCATTACAGCAACAATGTTGTTCAGTCAGTCACGTCCAACTCTTCATGACCCAGTGGACCATAATATGCCAATATTGTCCATGAGGTTTTCCTGACAAAGATACTAGAGTGGTTTGCCATTTCCTTCTCTAGTGGTGTAAAGCAGAGGTTAAGTGACTTGCCCTGGGTCACAAAGGCCAGACTTAAACTCGGGTCCTCCTGACTCCAGGCACAGCACTCTACCCATGGAGCCATGTAGATGCCTCCATAACGATGGTAGCTAAAATCAATGCAGCTTTTTGCAGTATGTGAACCACTTTATACATATTATCTTATTTTGTCCTCTGACCAATCACAGTTGATATTTCAGTTCCCTGTCTTCTCTGAATTTGGACAAGGATCTACAAAAAAATAGAATTTTACCAAGAAAGAAATGGTTCCTATACTGGAAATTATGGTAAACTTAAGAGGAATGGATCACATCATCTTAGATTGTGTGACAGAGGAGGGGAAATCCAGAAACTTTAACTTAGGATACCAGGGAGCTGGATTCAGAGCACTGTTTTAATTAAGATGCTCAGGAACAGCTTGCTGGGCAACATTGTAGTATGAATACTTAAAGTTAGTGGTCATGGTCTTCAAATGCATACAGATGGTGGCACTGTTAAGTTGCTGTCAAGGTCAGCAGCCTAAGTTCTTGATCATAGACCTAAATAAGGTAGTATTATCCTAAGAAGAAACTCAAAACCAAGAATAAATGTGGAGGGACTAGTAGGATTTAGGGATTTGGTTTAAAGAAACCTTTGGGGTGATGCAGCCAAGAGACTTAAGAGTTAAACATCAAACATATTCAATCTGTTAAACACTTTTGAGTGAGCTTTATTTTAGTTTTCTCAAATGTTCTCTTCATTCTGCCCCTTCCCCAATTCTGATCAGCTGCCTTACTCATTAAATGCCTCCTTAATAACAAAATACCATGCAGCAGGGATGCTTAATGCTCCTTAGAACCGTGATTTATTTTAAGGTTTTAGGAAAAGCTACAGTTATGACCTGTGCCATTCATATTTTGTCAAACTTTGAGGGTGGGGAAATCAACAGAAAAATGCAGTGTCACAGTCACGGAATCTCAGGCACCACACAGGCCACCACTTTTATACTAAACCTAAATGAGAATCTCTCCCACCCCCAGAAATTTACCCCACCAATAAATCTGTCCAACCAGCTCTTTCAGCTTTTGTTTGAAGATCTCAAGAAGGGAAATGTATACCCCAGGAGATAGCCCTTTCCACTTCTGGAGAGCTCTCATTGTTAAGTTTTTTCCTCACTTTAAGCCTTAAAAGCATTTGTTGGTATCTTTAACTCACTGCTCTTGGCTCTGCCCAAAGAGAAGAAGTCCATTTTCTCTTCTATGTGATACCCCTTCAAATACTTGTGGAAATTTCAAGGCTATGGCTTGTCCTATCTGATATAACTATACATATAAATGGCTTTATCAGTGAAATAATATTCCCCCATTTCTTCCTCTTAAATTCTACTTAATAATAAGATTGTTTAGACTTTAAACCAGATTTTACTTTCTGGTCTACTATACAGACTGAAAGTCTAAGAAAATAAGAGCAATTCCATTAATTCAGAGCATGAGTACAAAATGCTTTCCCCTTCAACTCCACAACAACCTTTCTCCAGGCAAAAAAAAAGTTTTCTCTGAGACCAGTTGGACACTTCCTGGCTTTCTTTCTCTCCTGAAAACAGATTCTCCCCAAGACAAAGAGGATGCCATGCCCACTAAGATCTATATCGTTGATCCTCTTTATTCTCCCTCATGCTTGCAGCTATCAGCACCGATAGCAAGAGGTCTGAGACTTGCCTCCCTTTCCCATCAAACTCTGAATACATATTCCACTTATGACCTCCTGCTACCACTTCTTTAGTTAGTTAACCTTGTAAGGTATTAGAATGATAATAAATTTCTGAAAGTACATATCAGGAACTTTAGCATCTCACATGATTCAGCTGACTTGTAGCAAGAGAAGTTGCTGTATGGTGAGAGGTCATACCTAATCACTTATTCCTTTCTTTCCTATGATACATATAATTGTCATCCCATCTTATCCCTCCTTTTCAGTTCCTCTGTCCACTAGATGCCCCCTGACTGATGACCTCTACCATCATGTACACATAACCCCATTACTATATATGCATATTAGGACTTAAGTTTACTTTAACAAATTTCTATATTTTAAAGTCAGTTTCTTCAAATTCTTTCCCTACAGTATTCCAAACTCTCACCTTCCCTTTATTTCTTAAGAGATAATAGCGTTTTTCATTATGGCATACACATACATACATGTGTATGTATGTATATGTATACAAATATATATATATATATATATATATAAATACACATACATAGAAGCACATATACAAACACACAACAGTCATTCCCCCAATAGATCCATCCCCCAAAGAATATGAACAATTTTCAACAGGAGAACTGCAAAATATTCACAACCACATGATAAAAAGCTTCAAATTACTAATAAGAGAAATGCAAATAAAAACAATCCTTGAGATTTCACCCCATACCCAGGAAATTGTCAATAGTCAGTGTTAGGGTATTGTAGAAAGATAGCAACATTGCATTGTTGTTGAAGCTGTGAAATGGTACAAACGTTTTAGAAAGCAATTTGGAATTATTCAAATAATGTGACTATAATGTCCAGGCTTTTTAGACTAGAGATTTCATTATTGAACTTACATCCCAAGGAAGCCATTGATAAGAAAAAGAGCTCCCATACATGCCAAAATACTTTCTGTGATAGCACTGTTTTTGTGGTAGCTAAGAATCAGAAACATAGTAGCTACCTACCAATTGGGGAACAGCTAAATTGTGGGACATGAATGCAATGGATTATTACATTCCAATGTTGTAAGAAATGATGTGTGTGATGAATACAGAGAAGTGTGGAAAGATTTATACAAACTTATGCACAATGAAGTAAATGGAGCCAAGAAAACAACATCCAAAGTAACTACAACAATGCAAACGTAAAGAGCAATACACAAAAAACAAAATCGAAAGTGAAGGTAATAAAATCATAAAAACTCAAATGAAAAGACATGAGAAGACACATCCAACCTACAGGTGTTACATACTGCAAGTGTTGCTGTACTTTTTCAATGGATCCAATAGTCATGTTAAAATCTTTTTTCCTATAAAAAATCTTATGTCTTATTTACTATTTCCCAAAGATGACTCTCTGGGATTGACTGTGATGTAAGAAACAGAAAATATCAAGAAAATATCAATAAAGCTTACAAGGTGAAAAATGAGCTCATACACTATTGTATATTTCCCAATATATTCTAATCTGAATAATTTCTACAATTTCTCTTTATTATTAGCTTATGTAAATTGGTTTACTTACTATTTGCCCTTTATAATGGCTTTTTGTGTAATGAATATTTGGTGGGAAGAGACAACAAGCCAGTTGGTCTAAGCTTGGGCTACTTTCCTTCTTAAGAGCGAACAGAGGTAAAGTTTGATTTCTCTAGCTATAATCTAGAAAATTTTATTTTAAAAGTCAACACACACATATACATATGTATATATGTATATGTGTGTATATATATGTATATATGTATGTGTACACACATATTCATACATATCCCAACAGAATACAGCAAAAGCATTGATCAGAGGAAAATGTATCTCTCTAAATGCTTACATCAAATAGAGAAAGAACAGACTAATGAACTGGTTATGC
This sequence comes from Phascolarctos cinereus, assembly GCF_003287225.1. Lineage (NCBI taxonomy): Eukaryota > Metazoa > Chordata > Mammalia > Diprotodontia > Phascolarctidae > Phascolarctos > Phascolarctos cinereus. The sequence goes on along the minus strand of NW_027556402.1, from coordinate 223,376,630 downwards.
AATTTTAAAAAAAATAGAAAAAGAACAAATTAAAAATCCCAACTAAACACTAAATTTTAAGTCCTAAAAATGAAAAATGAGATTAATAAAATTGATAGTAAGAATGGAGAAGTGGCTTTTATTTTAAATCTCTAAAATTGCTCTCCTAGCAATATTTAAAGAAGGCAGAGAGATAGAATTCTAACCAATATTCCTTTTGGAGGTACATGAGGAAAGTAGTTAACCTCAAACAACAGCCTTTTCCCTGCTCTCTTTAAGGTAGAAATCAATGTATGCTCTGGAAAGGGGTGGGTCAGATTTCAATATCTATCTAGCTGTGCCACCCAAAAACCTCATGCATATATTTAAACAATCCATGTATATATACTCATTTTATAAATGCCACTTCATTCCCTATTTTAAGCTATCAGGTATACTATCTACATACCTAGGATTTTTTTTCACATGGAATAAAAACAAGTTGAGGAGAGAAGTCTTAAAGAGTTTTCTGTAAGACAAAAATTAAGTGACATTAATATTGTCACATAGCTAGTACGTAGTCAGACACAGTATTTAAACTCATGTCATCCTGATTCTAAATCTAGCTTTCTATCCACCACTCTCAGCTTGCTAAATTAACAGACTAATTACATTGATGCCCTTCACTGTTACCAATTCTGGAGGTACATGTGGTTTGGTCTAGGCTTCGAGCATTCGATTCACAGAGGCAGAGCCACAAAGGAACTTAGAAGGATCTAATCCAACCCATTCATTTTACAGATGAGGAAACTGCAGCCCAGAAAGGTTAAATGATTGGGCAATCATCATTTGGCCACATGATCATTTGGCTAAGTCATTAAATGGCAGAGTTGGCATTTGAACACAGGCCCTTTGTCTCTAAATACAGTGCTCTCCCCCCAACCTCCCACATCATAGGTCTATGGTAATAAGGGAGAAGATTGGAGACTCACATGGTCAAAAATTTTATAGCTGGAAGAAACCTTTGAAATCATCTAGGCCAGGGATGCCAGATGCAAACAGAAACAGGGTCACTAAACAGTACATAAAGATCTTCATGGGCTGTATATGGAATTAGAAAACTACATGTCAGCATTATGTCCTATTGTATTTTCACTTCTTTTGTTAAACATTAACCAGTCACATTTCATCTGATTCCATGGCCATTCAACCCCTCTCATCTAGGCCAATCCTTGATCTTTCAGATGAGGATAAGAGATGTTTGAGTCAAGTCACACAGACATTGGGACTTGAATATCCCGACTAAAACAAATGCATAGTTATTTTCATTATGCCACACTACAGAAAGTCAGCTTAAGGCAGAAGATCAAGGTAAATTTGGGCCTCTAGTCTTATTATTCTACCTGCAAAACTTAGATATTCACTAGATGACGTGAAATAGCCTTTCTAGCCATATAATTTAGAGTCAGTAGTAAATACATGTTCCCCCCTCCCTTTTAAAGATTTTCTTCATGCTTCCCAACTTCCGGCAACCCAACTTTTCCTCATATTTTGCTCTCCTACTCAAGTCATGACACTTCATCACAATGTCGAAAATAAACCATAAAAAGTCATAAACAGTATGCAAATCTGTGTGTATGTGTGCATGTACATAATGGGGGCAGGGGGAAAGAGGAAGGAAAATGACACACTGATTATTTTCTCCCAAACAGGGACATTAGGGGAGTGAACACTACGGCTTCGTTACCTTGGGGATGCAATTTCCCGGTCTGACGACAAATTATACCAGGAATAGGAGCAAGATTCTGAAAAGATATGAGTTCTCGGGTTCTGGGACAGTTCCGAGGGCTTAGCAGTGTACCCGCTGGGCAGTTTTAGGACAGAGTGTAGACAGGGGTACGAACCTCAGAGCCACCTGCCTGTTCATGGAGAGGGGATTTTTTTTCAGGGACGTGGGTTCTCCAGGAAGGAGACAGCTTTGTCTACACCTCAAACTGCCCAGGTGGGAGGCAGGCTGGGTCCTCCAGGGCTAGAAGTCAAGGTGCAAACTTCCCTAGACAGATCTTAGCCTCGAGGGGTGTGCTTTGTCCTTAGTTCTCCAATAGGCCCAGGACATCAGCTGGGGGATGCCACGACTTGCAAGTCAATCGGATTTAAGTGAGGCAGGGCTGGGCAAGGTCACCAGCCTTACTTGCTCCTCCGCAGCCATCTGGGTCCTGTAGCCGGATAAAGATCAGGATGTCTGGAGATGGCCCAGGATGCCGTGGGAGGCCCCGGCCTTTTTAAGCTAGGTCTTTCCCGGGTCTCAGTTTGAGTGAGGCAGCGGCCATTCAGTGACTCGGGCCCTCAATAGCGCGCCAAGAAGAAGGGGATCTTCTAGGCCTTCCCCCGCCCCCTGGCCCCTTCCCCAATGAGAGTGAGGGGCCCCCTCAGACTGAGGCTTCAGCCCCACTTCCGACCTGCAGATCTCTGTTTCCTCCTCAGTGAAAAGAGGGTGGGGGTTAACCACTCCCTGCTGAGGCCTTCCGGTGTCCAGCTGTGCTGCCCCTTCTGATTGGATGGAGGCCGCACAGTTCTCAGCCAATGATCGTGGAACCAGGGGCGGGGTTTCGCACAGTGACAGGCAGCTGCTGTGGAATCCCGGGAGGCAGTGATGATCCTAGGACGTGGAGGACTGATCATCACCTCCCACCTGACCCCCTGGGGGATGAGCGCCTCCACGCCCAGTGCCTGACTCCCATGCTTCAGAGGCTGGTAGACCCGGAGCTGGCTCACAGACTCACCATTCCCTACATCTCCGTGGCACTCCTCCCCCGCTCAGCCCTCCAGATTCCAGCATACCTGAAGTTTGGGTGCCGGGCGTTAGACTGCGAAAGCCCCAGGGAATGGCTGCAGGTTAGGGCACTGAAGCAAGAGCAGGCTGAGGTCACCCAAGATGGGATGCTGCTAGGAATAAACTTGGTAAAGAATAAGAGCTCCTCGGATGCTGCGGCCGATTACGCAGAAGGAGTCCGAGTGATGCGGCTACGGACAGACTACCTGGTGGCGAATGCTTCCAGCCCCGATACTCCTGGCCTGAGGAATCTGCAGGGAAAGAATTGCACCAGCTGCTAGAGGGTCCTGAAGGAGAGGGACGCCTTACAGGGTGGACACCAGCTAGTGAAAATTGCCCCGAATTCCACAGCCCAGGACAAGACGGAGATAGCCGGTGTGGTCAAGCAGCGTCCTGCCAGCCTGCAGGTTGCATTTAGATCTGAAGTGGGAGGACTGAGTCGCTAAGACCTAGCGACCTGGACAGTGAGTGAGATGTGCTCACTCACCAAAGGCAAAATTCCTATAATTGGAGTAGGTGGGATCAGCAGTAGGCAGGATGCGCTGGAGAAGATCTGCGCCGGTGCCTCCTTGGTGCAGATATATATGGAGTTTACTGCGGTCTGGAAAATCAAGCGGGAGCTAGAGGCCCTTCTGGAAGGGCAGGTTTTCAGCCAACTCACAGATGCAATTGGAGCAGATCATCGGAGGTGAGCAAATTGTTCTTTGTGGAGCACCAAGTCGTGACCTTCGTGGATGGAAGGAATCCACCTTGAAGCTGATCCCATATCCCAGGAGACTTGGCTGGCTGACTTGGCAGGATTGTAAAGGACAAGGACGTGCCGCTCGAGTCCTCAGACGACTCTCCTTTGTGGTCTGCTCTATCTATAAACCGCCATCATGATTCTTTTCACATTCAGGCCCCAAGATCTTTCATTATAGTGAACATTCTGTACATAAGAAAACTATTGTGGAGTTTAAAAAAAAAAAGAAAGAAAGAAATGGACCCTCAAGAGGTAGGGAAGGGCAGAGCGCTTCCCCAAATACAGGTTTTTCATGAAACATAGACATAGTTCCCCCAATTCTCTTAGGAAAGGGGATGGGCTTCTATGAGAAAGGTTTTCCAACCACATACATTTAGGGGAGATAGAGAAGATGCAACTATTACTGAGAATTCTGGGACAGATGTTATGCTAAGAAATTTTTACCTGGACTCCAATTCCTCTCTGACAACTGGATCTGACCCAGATTCCAACAATACTAACTAGTAACTTGTAAAGGTGACTTAAGCACTTTCAAGGCTATACCAGTGTAGAAAAACCTTCAGAAAGGTTCCTAATCAAAGGACCACTGACTGGAAGGGCCCAAAGTGACCATCTAGTCCAACCATCTCATGTTACAGCTGACAAAACTAAGAATGAAAAGGTTAAGGCTCTGAGAATATGAGCCTGGTAACACACTATGTTTGTTCTAGGATTCGCCTAACTATATTTGGTCACAAGGAGATGAATGTTTCAGCCACCACAACACTCAGAGACCATCTCTTGAGGAAAGGGTCATGATCTCCATCATTGCAGAGTCCCCCTCAAGACAAAAAAATCACAGATCCTTGAAGCATAAGCACTTTGCTCACATGTTTCAATTTCATATCCTTTATTCACAGCAAGCAGTGGTTGTTCCTAGTTTTACAGGATTTGTCTTTATCTGCCATGAATAGAATGATGGAAAAAAATCCAGTTATACCCAGTTCTATTAAATGAGATGCATTATGAGTTATCGCCATCACTGAGAACAATTATTGCGGCCATGCTTCCCCATCCTGCCACATATACCCTCAGACATTACTTTGGGACCCCTAACATTCCCATTCTCATGCAAGGTGGAAGACTAAACCCTGAGGTTAACATAAAGCCTTGGCAGCCCACAGGGGAGAAGAAACTAAGGTACAAATTGTCATTTCACCATCTCATCATTAGACAAGACAGCTTCCAGTTCCCATTGGAGCTGCCACATCACGGAATATTCTGACTTACATGCAACATGTCATGTCAATAGGGGAAGTGACATGTTTTTAAATCATCTTCATTCTCGCTCTTTAAAAAACACACATATTCACGTGCTCCCTTCTTTTCTTCCTACAACTTTTGACAAGTCCTCAGTCACTATTTTCAGGAGGATATAATTAACAATGAAAGACCTTGCTTGCTCCGGAGGCCTCTCTTTTGATTTCTATTTTGAGGCCCATCTTGTCATTTGCTGTGAAAGGCCTCAGGTAAAAACATGGGCAGAGCTAGCAAAGTCAACGTCAATTCTCTGCTTCATCCTGGGAAGGGAACAATAGAAAGAGCAGGAGTGTTCTTATTTCTGTCTATTTTCACAGCTGCTACTCTAGTGCTAGGCTTTTTCCAATTCAGAAGAGGCAAGATGTATAGTGGATGGGGCACTGGACCTGGAGTTAGGAAAACCTGGATAAAAATTCTGCCATAGGCAGAGAAACTTATTAGCTGCCTGGGCAAGTTGCATAATTTGTTTGCCTCAGTTTCCCCATCTGTAAAGCAGGGATAATAATAACATCACAGGGATTGTTGGGAGCCTTAAATGAAATAAAACATGTAAATCATTCTGTAAACTTTGATGTGGATTGTAAAAGGTAACAATTATTATTAACTTTCAGGGTTGTCTTGGGCTACTCCACATGAATAAATCATCTTTTGTTTCAGAACAGTTTACTTTAAATTAATTGAATTGAATTGACACCCTTTGTTTTTTATATTTCATATTCACTCTTAGACACTTTCCACTTACTCTAGCAATGAACTAAAAACATAATGAAAAGAACCAATAAAGAGGCCCTATCTAACAGTATGGTGCATTTTGGTCCAGTATAGCTTGTTCTCTCTTTGTGATGAGGAGGGAAGTCTGTTTCTTTATCTCTTCTCTAAGGCTAATAATTGTTTCCTCTGGTTCCCACAAATCTGTCTACTGTCTCCTAAACATGTCTTTCACCATCTCACTTCCATACATTTGCTCACATAGCTTTCCCATTTGGAATGCCCTTCATACTCCTTTCTTCTCATCAAGAAGTTTTATAAAACTCCATCTTTCGAGTCTCAGCAGTCATGGCTAAATAGTTATGGTAGTAGACTCAAAATGTATTAGTTACAACATTCAAGTTTCAGTATTGATGACTAGGGATGCTTCTCATTTTGAAAGGCAGAATGGTGAAATGAAAGTAGTCTTACTTCTGGAGATGAAAGGGCACAGGTTTCAATCATGACACTGAGCTCTTCTAGTAAATGCTATATAAATATTATTCCTATTATTACCACAACATAGATTCCCCATGAAATAAGAAATGCAATAGCACAGATGGGGAAATAGCCTTGGAGAAATGAAGTGACCTATCCAGGACCACACTTGCAGTTGGTCCCTTTATACCATGCACAAGTTCCTGGACACCAACTGTCACGTTCTTCGCACAATTACCAGCTATGAGGCACTGGCCACATACCAATGCTTGATTCCCATAGTAACACCATCAAGTTCAAAGTATGAGAATTAGTCATACTTTACAGACAAGAAAACAGAGGCCCAAAGAACTTAGGATTCTGGGTATACAAAAATGGCTGAAAATTCAAAGCCCTTAGTGACCTCCTAGGGATAAGGATTCAAGCAACACCAGCCCCCTCTCTCTGAACTCCCCACCCCAAAAACCTTGTTTCATACTTTATTGAGAAAATTGAGCCCATTCTCCTATGATTCTAACATTACATCCAAATGTCTCTTCTCCTTCTTCACTCCATTCTGCAGTGACAAGATGACTTCCCCTCACCATGATTAATCCTTCTATACAAACTCTTGATCTCACATCTTCCCTTCTCCATCAGATTACCCCACCATCATCCCTTCTATTGCCCTTATCTTCAATCATTCTCCATCCACTGATTCATTCTGTTTTTTTTAAAAACCATGCCCAAGTCTAATTTACCCTAAAAACAAAATACAAATTCACTAGATTTTCATTCTGCTTACTTTTTAAAAAACAAATTCCTTGAAAAAGCTATCTCAGTTTTTTGTCCCCACTTCTCCTCTCACTCCCTTCTTAACTTTTTACCTTATGGCTTCTGATCTTATCACTCAATTTAAACTGCTGCTTTCTCCTAAGTCACCAATGCTCTCTTAATTGCCAAATATATCATTGGGTTTTTTTCCCTAAACATTCATTTCTCTTGACTTTTAGGGTCAGCATATAGCTGGGACAGCTAGGTGGCATAATTGGATAAGATGCCATGCCTGGACTCCAGAAAGCCAAGTTCAAATTCTATCTCAGACACTTACTAGACATGTGACCCTAAGGAAGTCACTTAACTTTCATTTGCCTCAATCTTCTCATCTGTAAAATGGGGATAATAAATAGTGCTTACCCCAAAGGGTTGTCATGAGGACCAGATGAGCTAATAATTGTAAAGTACTTAGCATAGTGCCTGGAACATAACAAGTGCTCTATAAATGTTAACCATCATATTTTATGGCTTGCGTGACTGCCCTTTCCTCATTGAAACACATTACTTTCTAGGATTTGGTGTCACCACCATTCCTTGGTTTTAACTATCAGACTACCCTTTCTCAGTTCCTTATACTGGGTTATCATTACGTTACAACTTTTAACTATGGATGTACCCCCAGAGGACTATCCTGGGCCCTATCCTATTTTCTTTGCACTGTCTTTTAAGGACCTTATGAGCCCCACAGGCTCAGTGATCATCTTGTAAGGGATTCTCAAAACATCCAACTCTCATCAGTCCCTTAAGCTCCAGAACCGCGTCACAGACTGCTTGGTTCACACCCTTACCATCTCTCACCTGGACTACCGTAACAGCCTATTTTTGCCTCCTTGTCACAAACTCTTCCTCACTCCAAGCTGCCAACACACTTACTCCAACGGAGTTACCAAAGCGATTTTCCTAAAGCATAAGTATGACCAGTTCATCGCACTTCTCCTAAACTTTCTTGTTGTTCAATAGTTTCAGTCATGTCTGACTCTTAATGACCCCTTTTGGGGTTTTCTTGGCAAAGATACTGGGGTAGTTTGCCATTTCCACCTCCAGCTCATTTTACAGATAAGGAAACTGAGGCAAACAGTATTAAGTGACTTGCCCAGAGTCACATAGCTAGTAAATGTCTGAGGCTAGATATGAACTCATGGAGAGTAGTCTTCCTAATTCCCGGCCTGGTGCTCTATCCATTATGTAGCTATCTACCCTACTCAAATTCTAGTGAATGCATATTACTTTTAGAATCAAATATGTAACTTTTTCTGTTTGACATGAAAATTCTTCTACCTGGCCCATTCCTACCTCTTCCATTTTCTTCTACAGAAAGACCTCCCAGCCTTGTGGGTCTACTTGCTGTTTAACAATGCTTTATCTCCCATTTCTATACCTTTGTACTGTCTGTCCTCCATGCTTGTAATATTCTCCCTCTTGACTTAGCTTCCCTGGGCATCCATTTTCTCAAATGAAAAATGGAAGAGTTGGACTAAATAAGTTCCCATTAAATTCTTAATCTTTGATCCCATGACTTTGTGATCCCTAACATCTCTTCCAGATCTGACATCCTATAAAATGACATTTTAAATGAGAGAAGAATAACTATAAAATTTAGAAAAGACAGACATCTGAAGGATACATACAGTGTGTAAATAGGGCAGCCAGGAGATGGAAAAAAAATGAAAGAGATGTAGAGATAGACACACAAACAGGCAGAGACACACAAGCAGAGACAGACACCCATCAGGCACACAGAGAAATGCCCAAATGCACAGAATCACTCAGATGTGCAGAGACACTCACTCAGAGGATGGGAGGGGGAGGAAAGATAAACTTTACCTGTTTGCTTCAGGCAAGTCCTGCTAGAGAATAAAAAAAAAAAGTAGTACCCACTTGAAGGAATGAAGACATACACACACATAGCTTTTTCTGATGGAACAATCTCCTGACTAATAAAGTGATGGGTTTTAGGGGAAGGCCCTAAAAACTAAATAGAGCAGGGAGAGATGGGAATCATGTTTTGGGTTGTGGCATGAAAGGAAAAACAAACTTGGAGGGTCCATCTGTGTCCTTCTATCAATTCTAAAGAAACTGTAAGTAGGCCCAGCTACCCTCCCCTCCAATGGGCATGCTGTTTTTGCCAGCCTTCACTGGAGTAACCTGGTCAGGGGAAGGAAACATTATGAATGGCCTGAGTAGGATGACAGCTCATTAATTTCATTTTTTTTCTCCAGGAGATCCTGGGCTGAGGTGAGGAAACGTGGAGACAACACAGCTGTCTTTACAAGACCACACTCCGTACGTGTTATTAAAAAAAAAAAGTAAGTGAGAGATTTGACCAACTATGGCAGCTGCATTGAAAGCAGGCAGGTTAGAGGTAATGTACCTAGAAACACACACACACACACCAGGCAATGCAGAAGGATAATCACAGAAGGGGAAAGAGCAAAGGAGGCCAAGTGTGCCTCCCAGTCTGCCTTTGAGGAGAAAGAAGCTATAGAGGAGAACCTTGAAGTATCTGTACATTTTAATAATATAACCCCCCCTCATAACATAATAGATCACATTCAGAAGGGATTTGAGAAGCCAGTAATTCAAAGTAATACCTTAGGTATAGCTGGAGTAAAAAAATACTGTAGAAGACATTCTAAAGTTACTTCAAATTTTGCCTGGGCTCATCAGGATCACTTCCTTTAGAAGTCAATTGTCATCCACTATAGGGCTTCAGATAGATCATTTAAGCATTTCCAGGTTGGGACCTTTTTGAAGAAAGGCTATTTATGTGTACCCAAGCCTCTATTCAAGCTTATTTAGTCCTTCAAAGCCTAGACCCCAAGATATCACCTTGGAGGACAGTCTAGTAATGATTTTGCATCTAGTGCAATCTATCACTCAGAGCCTTTTTGTTTTACTAAAATATATCCCTCAAGTAAAAATGGGTAACAGCAGAGCCATGATGGTGGAGTAAAAGCAGTGACTTTCTTGAGCTCTCCCCCAAACCCCTCCAAATACCTGTAAAAAATGGCTCTAAACAAATTCTAAAGCAGCAGAACCCACAAACAGACAGAGTGAAACAAATTTCCAGCCTAAGACAACCTGGATGGTTGATTGGAAAGGTATATCATGCCAGGCAGGGAGAGGAATGCAGTGCGGCATGGGTGCATAGGCAAAATGGGGCTCAGCAAAACTGAAGCAGTCTTCAGAGGACTGAATCACAGGCAGCTATGGCAGTTTCCAGACTTCTCAACCCACAAATGCCAAAGAAAACTTAGAAGGTCAGTAGAGAATGTCTGTTGACTACAGTAAGGGAGAAGCTCTATCCCAGCCATAGTTCCCACTCCCGGTCCCAGGCCACAGCTGCTTCCAGAGCTTCTGGCCCACAGACTGAGGGGAATTTGAGTAGGTGATCAGAGGGGCATTGCAGGAATTTCTTTGCTGGTGCTGAGGTAGGATTCTCTTGCTTAACCCGTCCTTAGATCTGGGTCACAGTTCTGGGTGGCAGTCCTGGGGTGAGGAGGAGTGCTGGCATGGTGGAGCTTGTAGTGGTGGTGGACAGGAAATCCTCCTCACAGTTCCAAGGCAGAAAAGAATGCTTGTGGTCACTTATAGACCAGAACATAGGCCAGGAAAGGAGTGAATACCTCTCCCTTGATCATATCACCTTGGAAGAACTGAATAGGTCCCTAGAAGTATCTCTAAAAACAGCTGAACAAAACCCCCAAAGCTTGGGACAGTACATTCTCCACACTAGAAGCAGACCCTATCTTAACAAAGAGTTTATAACTCAAGTAATTGGCTGGGATCATGAGCAAACCTTGCAAAAAAGTCAGACCATAGAATCTTACTTTGGTGACAAAGAAGATGCAAACATACAACCAGAAGAAGACAACAAAATCAAAGCTCCTATATCTGAAGGCTCTAAGAAAAATATGAATTGGTCCTAGGCTATGGCTCAAAAAGGATTTTGAGAAACAAGTAAGAGAAGTAGAGGAAAAACTGGGAAGAGAAATGACAGTGATGCAAGAAATTCATGAAAAACAAGTCAACAGCTTGCTAAAGGAGACCCAAGAAAATACTGAAGGAAATAATATCTTAAAAAAATAGCCTAACCAAATGGCAAAAGAGTTCCAAAAAGCCAATGAGGAGAAGAATAATGCCTTAAAAAGCAGAATTGAGCAAATGGAAAAGGAATTCAAAAGCTTACTGAAGAAAATACTTCCTTAAAAATTATAATGGAGCAATTGGAAGCTAGTGACTTTATGAGAAATCAAGACACTGTAAAACAAATCCAAAAGAATGAAAAATTAGAAAACAATGTGAAATATCTGATTGGAAAAACAACTAACCTGGAAAATAGATCCAGGAGAGAGAATTTAAAAGTTATTGTACTATCTGAAAGCCATGATCAAAAAAAGAGCCTAGACACCATCTTTCAAGAAATTATCAAGGAAAACTGCCCTGATATTTTAGAACCAGAGGGTAAAATAGATGTTGAAAGAATCCATCGATCTCCTCCTGAAGGAAAGGAAAACTCCCAGGAATATTGTAGCCAAATCCCAGAGTTCCCAGGTCAAAGAGAAAATATTACAAGCAGGCAGAAAGAAACAATTCAAGTATTGTGGAAACACAATCAGGATACCACAAGATTTAGCAGCTTCTACATTAAGGGACCAGTGGGCTTGGAATATAATATTCCAGAGGGCAAGGGAGATAGGTTTACAACCAAGAATCCCATACCCAGCAAAACTGAGTATAAACCTTCAGGGTAAAAAATGGATATGCAGTGAAATAGAGGACTTTCAGTCATTCTTGATGAAAAGACCACAGCTAAATACAATATTTGACTTTCAAATGCAAGACTCAAGTGAAACATGAAGAGGTAAACAGGAAAGAGAAATCCTAAGGTACTTATTAAGATTGAACTGTTTATATTCCTGCATGGAAAAATGATATTTGTAACTCATGAGACCTTTGTCAGTATTGGGGTAGTTGGAGGGAAAAAATATGTATGTATAGATAAATATATATATGTATGTATATATAGATATAGACATAGATATAGATATAGATATAGATATAGATAGATAGATAGATAGATAGATAGATAGATAGATAGATAGATAGATAGATAGATAGATAGATAGATAGAGGGGGATAGGTCGAGTTGAAGATGAAGGGGAGATATCTGGAGAATACAATTAAGGGGTAAGAGAGGATTATACTGGGAGAAGGAGAAAGGAAGAGGTAGAATGGGGTAAATTATCTCACATTAAACAGACAAGAAAAGGCTTTTACAGTGGAGGGGAAATGGGGGAAGGTGAGAGGGAATAAGTGAATCTTATTCTCATCAGATTTGGCTTAAGGAGGGAATAACATACACATTAATATGGAAATCTATCTTACCATACAGAAAATAGGAGGGGAAGGGAACAAGAGAGTGGGAGGATGATAGAGGTGAGGGCAGATTGGAGGAGGGGGTAATCAGAAGCAAACACTTCTAAGGAGGGACAGGGTCAAAAGACAGAATAGAATAAATTGGGGGCAGGATAGGATTAAGGGAAATATACTTAGTTTTTCACAACATGACTACTATGGAAATGTTTTTCATGACTACACATATATAATCTGTATTGAGTTGCTTGCCTTCTCAATGGGGGTGGATGGGGAGGAAGGAAAGGAGAAAATTTGGAACCCAAAGTTTTAAAAACAAATGTTAAAAAATTGTTTTCACATGCAACTGGGAAATAAGATATACAGGAAATAGGGTATAGAAATCTATCCTGCCCTACAGGAAAATTGAAGGGGAAGGGGATAAGAGAAGGCAAGGAGAGATAGAAGGGAGGGCAGATTAGGGGAAGGGGTATTCAGGATGCATGCCATCTTGGGGTGGGGGAAAGGATGAGATGGGGAGAAAATTTGGAACTCAAAATCTTATGGAAAAAATGTTGAAAACTAAAAATAATAAAGTTTTAAAAAATGAATTTGGAACCATACTTTGAATAGCTATGTCTCAAAATATTAAACCAAGATTTAATTTTTAAAAATCATATTGCTTTCATAAAAATATTATAATTATTACTATTAAGCAAATGAATGGATATTTCATTAATAAATAAAATAAAACATGATACAAAAAATAAAAGTGGGTCCCACGGTAGTTAAAAAGCAGTTCAGAAAGACCATATCAAACAAAAGCTAGGGAGCAAGAAAGTTAAAAGCAACTGACTAGGAGGTTCCCTGTGGATTTCAGGAGCTCCTCCTTAAATGTCTAAGCCATGCTTAAATTGTCTTGTTACCTAAAGGGTCCACAGCTGGCTTCACATCAAACCACCTGGGGGCAAAGTTAACTGAAGCTGCCAGAGGTCTGCACCATAGTACACTAATGATAATGAAAGTCGGGATAAGGACTGGTGTTCTTCTAATAGCTACATAAATATGAATTGTTGCTCTTATGTCATCATCACCATTCTCATCTGCACATTTCCATAGATCCATGACCCTTATAAAGAGGTACTTCTGTGTAGTGGTAGGTTAATATGGTCATTACCTTTAAAGAAAATGGCCCTTTTCATATTTCATTCAGATAGGTAAAGACAATATCAGGAAAGAAATCCGACTTCTTATCCTTGCACTTCCTGACAGCAGGACAGTGTCAAAGCTTCTTTTTTTTTTTTTAATTCAAAACAATTTAAAACAAAATGAATAAGCCAAAATAAAGTACAAGTAGTAGTCCAGGCACCAGGAACAGTCCAAGACCTTAAAGAGCTTACCTCTTACAGAAGCTTACATGGAGCTTGAGGTATAGATAGAAGGAAAGACAAGGAAAGATATATCCTGGGAGCAAGTAAGGAATAATTAAGTGCTGAACATTAATAGCTAATATTTATGTCAGCTTTAAGATTCGTAATGTACTTTATGTACATCATTGAATTTAATGCTCACACTAAAAGTACTATTATTTCTCCCCCCCCTCCATTTTGCAAAAGTGGAAAGTTCATAGAGATCAAAAAATGAGTCAGCATCAGAGGTATAGTTCAAATTCATTTCTTGCATTACTTCAAGTCCTTTGCTGTTTCCTTTATACTTTAATGCTTGGGACAGCTAGGTGGCACATTGCATAGAGCTCCAGCCTTGGAATCAGGAGGACCTGAGTTCAAATCTGGCCTCAGACACTTGACATTTAACTAGCTGTGTGACCCTGAGCAAGTCACTTAACCCCAATTGCCTCACCAAAAAAGCAAAAAAAAAAAAATTAGGGTGGCTCACTCTACATACTCTGACACACTAAGGAGGGGGGGGATTAGACTACCTTTCCTCTGAAATTCCTCTTCACTTTGCATCTGCTGCTCTTTCTGATTTTAACTCTGGACAACAAAATGCCCATGCTGGTTACCCCCTTTTATGTTTTGCTATACTCCTTGAGCGAAGGGATTGATTGTATCCCAGATGCTTAGCTCACTACCTGACAAGTAATAGGTGCTTAATTAATGTTTATTGTATTAGATTGAAATTTCTCTCATTCTGTAATTACTCTAAGTCTCACACTTATAGTAAGCAAGAGCATCAGAATACAAAATCAAATAACAGAACATAGAATGTCGGAGCTGGAAGAGACCTTGAAATATAGGACATAGAATGTCATCTACGGTTGGGTCATGGAACACACTACCTCAAAGTCAGAATGGACCTTAGAACTTAGACTGTTAGAGCTTAAATTGGACTTAGAGATTATTTAGTCTACAGGTTCTTACTAATTTTGGGGTCGCAGATCCCTTTGGTGAAACTTTGGACCCCTTCTTCGAAAAAATGTTTTGTTGCCCACATTCGCAATGGAAGGAAATACTACATTCCAATGAGAATTTAGTGGAAATTAAGACATAATGTTTTTCAATCCAAGTCAGCAGATTCTTTGAAATCCATCCCTGGATACCACCATCATCTTCATAGATTTCAATTTAAATGCTCCTGACCTAGCTCAACAATGCTATGAATAAAGTGAAGCCTGAGAGGCCAAATGACTTACTAGGGCCTCCCAATAGCTAGTAGCAGAACCAGGACTAGAAACTGGGTCTCCTGAGATGAGGAGCAGATTTCTTTTCTCTTTACACCAATTGCCTTGAACACAATCACATCATTCCGGACAATGAATATGAGTTACAAAATCTTTCATGAATTTCCAAAATAAAAGACAGTGATTTATGAACTACGAGAAGGATAGAGGGAATTTCAATTAACCTAAGCTGTGATAATGGCACACTATTGGGAAATGCAGGGATGAAATGCAAAGTCTCTTTTTTTTAATTGTGTTATGTCCAGTATTAATTGTCAGTTGTAGCCAATATCTCCCTTACATCATCAATGCCCTATAGTGATTAAGGCTCCAGATTCATTTATACAATTAACAAGTAGCTTTTACAAAGGGAGAAGATATGGTGAGAAATACAAACAATTTTCCCTCAAACCTAAAAGCACACAATCTCCTTTACTGTCTCAGTTAATGGTAGGGAAAAGGAATAAGCATTTCTATAGAGGCTACTCTGTACTAGGCACTGTGTTAAGTGCTTTACAAATATCTTCTTACTTGGTCCTCACAGCAACCATTCAAGTAGAGGTGGATGATATTATTTTCTTCATTTCACAGTTGAGAAAACAGGTGTAAACAGAGGTCAAATAATTTTCCTAGGTCATGTAACTAGTAACTGTTTGAAATTGGATTCAAACACAGGTCTTCTTGACCCTATATGAAGTGCCCTGCTCTATCCACTAAGTCACCTAGCTGCTTCAATAGAGATAGTGGGCTCGATCTTAAAGCAGTATCTACAAAGCATTTGCCACAAGTTCACTTTTAAATATTCCATAGATAATGAACAAGTGCCTCATTTGGATCACTGCCTTGTTCTGGCAGAGGTGCTTGTAGCTTAATGAAATTATGAGCTATCCTGTGCAAGGTTACCCAAGACAGACAGGTCATAGTGCACAGTTCTGACAAAAGGTGATCTGCTGAAGAAGGAAATTGCAAACCACTTCAATATCTTTGCCAAAAACAAACCCATGGACAGTACTAAAATGATAAAAGAGATGACATCAGAAGATGAATTCCTCAAGTTGGAAGGTGTCCAGTACTCTACTGGGGAAGAGTGGGGGATGACTACAAGCAGCTCCAGTACTAATGAAGCCACTAGGTCAAAGCTGAAAGGAATCTCAGCTGCAGATGTGTCTGGTGACAAAAGGAGAAAGTCCAATTTTGTGAAGATCAACATTGCATAGGAACCTGGAATGTAAGATCTATGAACCAAGGTAAGCTGGATGCGGTCAAATGGTAGATGGAAAGAATAAACATCTTGGGTGTGAGTGAACTTAAATGGACAGGAGTGGGTGAATTTAATTTAATTTAATTTAATTCAGGTGATTACTGCATATGGTACTGTGGACAAGAATCCCTTAGAAGAAATGGAGTACTCCCTTCATTGTCAAAAAATAAAAACATGAAAAAAAAAAGTCACTGGGATATGATCTTAAAAATGACAGAATGGTATCTACTTGAATCCAAGGCAAACTATTCAACATCACAGTAATACAAGCCCATGTTCTAAATACTGATGCTGAAGAGACCAAAGTTGATCATTTCTATGAAGACCTACAACATCTTCTAGAAATAATACCCCAAAAAAAGTTACATCCATCTTGGTGATTGGAATGCTGAAGTAGAAAATCAAAAGATCATTGGAATCACAGGTAAATTTGGCCTTGAAGTACAAAAGAAAATTCAAGATATTAAGGAAACATTTCATGCAAAAACAAGTGTGATAAAAGGCAAAAATGGTAGGGACTGAGCAGAAGAGATTAAGAAGAGGTGGCAAGAATACACAGAAAAACTATACAAGAAACATCTTAATATCACAGAAAACTGTAATGGTACAGTTATTGATCCAGAACTACACATCCTGGAGAATGAAATCAAGTGGGCCCTAGGAAGCATTGCTAGCAATAAGGCAGGTAGAGGTGATAGAATTCCAGCTGAGCTGTTTAAAATCCTAAAAATGATTCTGTTAAAGTGTTGTACTCAATATGCCAACAAATTTGGAAAACTCAGCTGTAGCCACTGGATTGGAAAGTTCAGTTTATGCCCCAATCCTGAAGAAGGCCAATGCCTTCTTTATTGAACCATTGTGCTCATTCCACATGCCAGTAAGGTTATTCTAAGATTCTGCCAGCGAGACTTCAGCAATATGCAAACTGAGAATTATTAGAAGAGCAGAGTGGTTTTCAAAGAGGCAGATGAACTAGAGACCAAATTGCCAATATCTGCTGTATTATGGAGAATGCAAGGGAGTTCCAGGAAAAAAAAAAAATCTACTTCTGTTTCATTAACTACAGTAAAGCCTTCCTGTGGATCAAAACAAAATGTGGCAACTCCTCAGAATGGAGTACCAGATCACATCACTTGTCTCCTGGGGAACCTGTATGTGGGCCAAGAAGCAAAAATTGGAACTGAATAAAGAACAACTGGTTGGTTTAAGATTGGAAAATGAGTACAACAAGGCCGTATATTGTCACCTTATTTACTTAACTATATGCAGAGTACATCATGCAAAATGCCAGGCTGGATGAATCAAAAGTTAGAATTAAGGCTGCTGGAAAGATACCAAAAGATTCAGATATGCAGATGGAAGAAAATGGAGAAGAATTAAGCAGCTTCTTGATGAGGGTGAAAGAGGAGAGTGTAAAAGCTGGCTTGAAGCTTAACATAAAAAAGCTAAGATCTTGGCAACTGGCTCCATCACTTCTTGGCAAACAGAGGGAGAAGAAATGGAAGCAGTGTCAGATGTAATATTCTTACTCTTGAAGATCACTGCAGATGGTGAGTATAGCCATGAAATTAAAAGATTCTTGCTCCTTTGAAGAAAACCTATGACAAATCTGGATTGCATACAAAAAAGCAGAGACATCACCTTGCCAGCAAAAATCTGTATAGTTAAAGCTGTGGTTTTTCCAACAGTAATGTGTGGCTGTGAGTTGGACTGTAAGGAAAGCTGAACGCCACAGAATTGATCGTTTTCAAATTGTAGGGCCAAAGAAGACTTTTGGAGTCTCTTGAATGGCAAGGAGATCAAAGCAGTCAATACTTCAAGAAATTAATTCAAGCTATTTACTCAAAAGTCAAATACTGAATCTGAAGCTTAAATATTTTGACTGCATGAGAAGATGGGACTCATTGAAAAAGACCTTGATGTTGAGAAGATTGAAAGCAAAAGGGAAAAGGGACAGTAAGAGCATGAGGTGTCATGGAAGCAACAAATATGGACTTCGATAGACTTTGGGACATTAGCAGAGGACAGAAGTACTTAGTGTGCTATGATGAATAAACAACAACAGCAATGAACAGGTGACTCCCAACAAAGGGTGCTGGCTCTCCTTCCTGCTACGCTGGACCCCTCAGGTTACCCCCTCCCCGAGGATACTCTGGTGGGAAACTTCGGCATAACCTCAGTCCCTAACCTCTGCTGAGTCTACTCACATTTCACATTGCCCAAGGTCATAGCCTAGTTCCATCTAAATACTCCTTTTCACTTAAAGCAGATGCCTCTCCATTCTGCTAAACGAAGAAACACTGGAGCAGATCAAAACCCTTGAATCAATACCTCTCAAAGTAAGGCAGGAGATAATAGCACAAAGCCCCTTTCTCACTTTGGGGGTTTTGAATATCAACCAGCCCTCATTTCCCCTTGGCATGAATCTACAGTTCCAGGCTCTTTATTCACTCCCCCATACCAGGTTCAGCTTAAGCAAAGATAAAAAACCTAAAAAATCCCATCAGCTTTTACCATCTTTAACATGCCCAATTCTACCCAGGAAACCTTTTTTTCCACAGTCTCTGCCTATACCTTCTTTTGAATACTTCCTGTGAGTAAAAGTACTTTCTTTTGCATTCTTCTGCTAATTGTTTAGTTATACACTGTGTTTCCTTGTACTAGACATTGGAATCCCAAACTCCACTCATATTCCATTAATTTGAAAGCATAGACACAGAAGGATAGGAGCAACAACAGTAATCAGGAGAGTAGGACATTAGAGACAGTTTTCTATTATTATCTAGAAGCTTACCAAGGCATGGTCTTTGCCTCTTTGAAAGAACATCTCTTAAAAAAAGGAAAAAAAAAAGCATCTCTGGCCAAGAAAAAGACCTGCTTCTTGTACATACACCCATTTCTGTCTCAGCTGCCAGTTGAAAAGGCACACAGGAAGTGGATGAGAAGTAGAAATAGAATTCCCCTATATACTCTAGAGTAGAGAGTAGGTGAGCCCCTTCACTCCAAGTCACTGGGCATTTCCAGAAGCAGACTCACTAAGCATGCATGTACTACATTACAGTAAACACTTACGAATTACCTACTATGTCAGTCACCTAGTGTTGGGAAAATAAATAAGAGAATTCCTGCCCTCGAGGAGCTTACAATCTAATAGGAAGATAACACAAAAAAGCAACTGGAAAAGGTAGATGGAGGGAGTGACCACCAGAGGTACCCAACATGAGGCAGTGGAGTTGAAACCAGCAGAGCTGCATATGAAATGTGGTGAGCAAGCGTACTCCAACAACTCATGGCTAGGCCTCCAGTTTCATTAATATAATTCTTGAAGGTTTAAAAAGTGTTTTCCTTTTTTATCAATTTATTTTGATTTATCAACAATCACTTTCATAAGCTTTTGAGTTTTTATATTTTTCTCCCCATCCCTCTCCACCTCCCTCTCCAAGACAGCACACAATCTGATATAGGCTATACATATATACATTCCTATTAAACACATTTTCACATTAGTCATGTTGTAAGGGAAAATTAGAACCAATAGAAGGAAACACAAAAAAAGAGGAAACAAAACAAAACAGAAGATAAAAAAAAGCAAATAGTATGCTTCGATCTGCATTCAAACTCCATAGTTCTTTCTTTGGATACGGATAGCATTTTCCATCACGGGGCCTTTGGAGTGCCTTAGACCCTTGCATTGCTGAGAAGGGCTAAGTCTATCAACATTAGTTAGTGCACAACATGGCTAATACTATTTACAACGTTCTCTTGGTTCTGCTCACTTCACTCAGCATCAGTCCATACAAGTTTTTCCAGGTTTGTCTGAAGTCTGCCTGTTCATCATTTCTTATGGTACAATAGTATTCCATTACATTCATATACCACAACTTGTTCAGCCATTCCTTAGTTGCTGATCTCAATTTCCAATTCTTTGCTACCACAAAAAGAGCTGCTATAAATATTTTTGTACCTGTGGGTCCTTTTCCCAATTGTATGATTTCTTTAGGATACAGCCCTAGAAGTTCTGTTGCTGGGTCAAAGAGTATGCACATTTTTATAGACCTTTGGGCATAGTTCCAAATTGCTCTCCAAAATGGCAGGATCATTTCACAACTCCACCAACAATGCATTAGTGTTCCAATTTTCCCACATCTTCTCCAACATTCATCATTTTCCTGTTTTGTCATTTGACCAATTTGACAGGTGTGATGTGGTACCTCAGAGTTGTTTTGATTTGCATTTTTCTAATCAATAGTGATTTAGAGCATTTTTTTCATATGACTATAGATGGCTTTAATTTCTTCATCTGAGAAGTGCCTGTTCATATCCTTTGGTCATTTATAAATTGGGGACTGACTTGTATTCTTATGAATTTGACTTAATTCTCTATATATTTTAGAAATGAGGCCCTTATCAGAGACACTGGTTGTAAAAATTATTTCCCAATTTTCTATTTTCCTTTTAATCTTGGTTACATTGGCTTTGTTTGTGCAGCAACTTCAATTTAATGCAATTAAAATTATCCATTTTGCTTTTCATAATGTTCTCTATCTCCTGTTTGGTCATGAATTCTTCTGTTCTCCATAAATCTGATAGGTAAACTGTTCCTAGCTCTCCCAGTTTGCTTACAGTATCAGCCTTTATACCTAAATCATGAACCCATTTTGACTTTACTTTGGCATATGGTGTGAGATTTTGGTCTATGCCTAGTGTCTGCCATACTCTTTTCAAGTTTTCCCAGCAGTTTTTGTCAGAGTGAGTTCTTATCCCAGAAACTGGGATCTTTAGATTTATCAAATAATAGATCAGTATAGTCATTGACTACTGTGTCTTGCATACTAACCTATTCCACTGATCCACCACTCTATTTCTTAGCCAGTACCAAGTAGTTTTGATGATTGCTGCTTTACAATACAATTTAAAATCTGGAATGGCTATCTTGAATTTCTTTTCATTAGTTTCCTTGATATTCCAGAACTTTTCTTATTCCAAATGAATCTTATTATTTTTTCTAGCTCTATAAATAATTGGTATGGCACTGAATAAGTACATTAGTTTAGGTAGTACAAAGTGTTTTCTATGCCATTTCCTTTGATCCTCAGCAAGAGGATCAAAGTTAGATGGCACAGTGGAGAAAGCACCAGGTCTACGGTCAGGAAGACCTACATTTAAATATGGCCTCAGACACTGGCTCTCTGACCTTATCCACTTATCCCATATTTGGCTCAGTTTCCTCATCTGTAAAATTGGAACAATTACCTATCTCACGGGGTTGTTGCGAGGATCAAATGAGAGAATCATAAAGCACTTAGCATGTACCTGGCACATAGTCAGCACTATATAAATGATAGCTATTGTTGCTATTTTTTTCTTCATGATTGGGAAACTGAGGTTCAGAGAAGTTAATTTGCCCTGTGACACATAGATAATAGTTGACTGAGGAGGAATTTCAGCTCATGCCTTCCTGTGTTTTAGTTGCAGGTGATGAAGAAGAAAGGGAGACAGAAAAGACCACAAATGCATTGAGGACCCATTGGAATCACTTCACACCTGGGCTCTCAACGGTTATTTGAGGCCATTTAAAGAGAAGACTTGAATTAATTGACCTCTTTGATTCTGCTGCTTTCTTCTCAACAGATGAATCCTTTCCTGCCTATTTCAGGCAAAGAAGGAGTCAACTCTCCTGCATTATTCATGAAGTAAACCTTAAGGAGAAACTCCTCTCCTGCTCAGCTTATTGCAACATTCCAGTTCTGGTTCAAAGGGTAAATCACTTTGTACCAACAATTAATAAACAGTACCCATAATCCTACACTTTGTTGGGGTAAATTGGTGTGCGATATTGGCAGCAGTGGCCAGGAATTTTCATTCTGGTAATTTGTTTATCCAGCAACGGTCAAGGAAGTAGAAATATTGTCAGGTCTTGGACCACCAGGGGAAGGTTGATCACTGCTATAGCATCATTTGCCCATCAAAAGAAGTATTATGATATTAAGATTATTATGCCCTAAGAACAAGTTCCAGCTGGCACCACTGAATCTAGCCACACACTGTGACTTGTGGGAATTTCTGTGCAGATGGCAGTCATCTCATCTCCACTGGCAAAGATGAAAGCAATATAATTTCATTACTTGAAATGAGTCTTTGCTTGAAGTATCCAAGACAGTACATTGATAGCATGAGAAGACATTAAACTGTCTGTTAGGTGTCATTCCCACAATGAAAATATAGGCATCTTATTCTATGAACAAATAGCATAACATCTCTCTCTCTCTCTCTCTCTCTCTCTCTCTCTCTCTCTCTCTCTCTCTCTCTCTCTCTCTCTCTTTCTATCCCCCTACCTGTCTGTTTCTTTTTCTGTCTTCCTCCCCCTTCTGAATTCACCAGTTTTGGAGCTCTTAGTGAGGTGTGCCCTTAACCCACCCGCACTCACACCCACACCTAACAATGTTTCTTTGAAGACAGAGTGCTCTGTCATATCAAATTGCTTAGTGCCATCCATTCTCTATCGATTCCAAAGCTCAGTTGAATTTTTTAAATGATCATGGTGTTTTTAATCATGGATAACATAGGATTAAAATTTAAAGTTTATTTTGGAGATTCTTTGAAAGGATTGATTATGCTATAAGCGTTTGGGTGACATAATACATAGAGTACCAGAGATAGAGTCAAAATAACCTGAGCAGAAAGCCTCCCTCAGGCTTTAGCTGTGTGGTACTAGGTATGTCTCTTAATCTCTCTCAGCCTTAATTTCCTTTTTTTAAAATGGGGATAATAATAGCACCTATCTTACAAGGTTTTTGTGAGGGGGGGGGAGAGAGAGAGAGAGAGAGAGAGAGAGAGAGAGAGAGAGAGAGAGAGAGAGAGAGAGAGAGAGAGAGAGTTAAAATGCTATATTACTGCTAGCTATTATTATTAACCAAATAAATGAGATTTTTTTTAAATAAAAGTTTCCAAAGGGCAGGTGAATCAAAGGAAAGAAACTACTGGGCTCAGTTAGACCCTGTTGGATTAATTTCTCATTTGCTGACAGTGGGTGGGAGATAGAGCAGATAGGAGTAAATCCCTGTCTCAGGCATATTATATGCCATTTACATTTTCTCAGATATTAAATGCCTGAAGGCCCTAGGATTTCAGGGAGACTCAATTTTGAGGAAGAAATCAATAAAGATCCACCAGGAAAATATTTGAAGGCAAAGAATGAAATGAATGGGAGGCTAAAGTGATTAACCAGAAGTAAACCTAAGGAGAACCAACATCTCTGAGTTCATACAGTAGCAAAAAGCTTAGAGTCTTTAAACTCTCCTTACTTTAAACAAAATGTTAAATAAATGGCTTATAATTAAACACAAATGACTTGTTTTCTAGGGGCCTACTATGCACAGTGGTGGGAAATACAAATAAAATAAATGAAAATAAGATATGACCTTCAAAAAGCTTACATTCTACTGGGGTTGGAACAGTTCATGTATAAATAAATACAAGGTAAGTCAAGGCAATGAGAACACCCAACTTTCAGTGATGCAGGATGAGAGAAGGTTTCGTTGGCGAGGTGGTACCTGACTTTAACCTTAAAGCAAGGTAAGAATTCAAGAAGCAAAGATTATAACTAACATTCATATAGAGCTTGAAAGTTTGCACAGCCTTTGACTGACACCTCTTTGATCTTCACCACGTCTCTGCTGAGAAATATTATTCCCATTTGAAGTATGAGATAACTCAGTTTCAGGGAAGTTAAATTTCTTATCTAGGTTCCCATAGTTACTAAGTGACTTTAGAAGGATTTGAACCTGGGTCTTCCTGCCTCCAAATCCAGCCCTCTATCTTTATGTTTTTTGATTTTTGGTTTTTGGTTTTTTGGTGTTTGCTGTTGTTGTTGTTGTTGTTGTTGTTTTCAGAGATGAGGAGGGAGTGAATTCCAAGCAACAAAGATGACTTGAAACATGTAGAGGCTGGGTATGGAACATTGACTTAGGCAAATATATAGCAGCCTAGTTTGGCTAGAATATGCAGTGCATGAATTCAATATACAACAGTTTCACATAAAACTCATGTTCATAAGTGTGAATTCAAGAATTAATAGTGTTTCCCCTTCCTCACTGTAACATACAATTGCTTTTGCATATTGAGAGTAATAACATCTTCTCATTCTTGTATTTACATAAGCAGTGAATATAGAATAGGAGTTCCTTGGCAATAGTTTGTTTTCATATTCTTGGCAGTAAGCACAGAGTTTTGCACATAGTAGGTTTTTAATAAACATTTCTTGAATTGGAGGGAGTGCGTCTTTATTACAGGGAATACTATCACAGAGTATATATTTTTTGGATTGGAGAGAGTTTATATGTATCAGAGGATTTCTACGACTTTTGAGTACAAGTATTCAAAGCTGCAGAAGGGAAAAAAGAAAAACAGCCAACTAATAATGACTTGCTGGGGCACTGAGCTGGTGCCTACCCATGAAGACTCCTTAATGTCTTCATCTTTGCTTACTGGAATCTCTAAGACCATTCAAGGCTGAGATGAGACCAGCTAGATTCTGGAGTGACAGTATTTACTAGCAAGAAATAGTGATGAGGAAAGCAGACAGCTTCCTTAGCCACACTGTCCAAGAAAATGCAATAAAAATATCATCAATGAGTAGTTCCATTTAAAATGGTGTTTACATAACTCACCATATCGAAATGCCAATTCTTTTGAAAACCAGCAAAGAAGGCAAATATAAAATAGTCCATCTTTCACTTGGACATTCTGAGGCATTGTGTAATGTGACATTATTCTTGCACATGAAAGGTTTATGAAGGATGAGAACATGGATCAAACCTGTGATCACTATATGATACATGAAATTGACATGTGCAGTTTTGCAGCATGAGCTGAGTCAGGTCAATCAATGAAAGAAGAAAACTCATTACATGTCTATTGTATACTAGACTCTGTGCTAGGTGCTGGGGATATAAAGATAAAAGTGGTACTATTCCTGCCGTAAAGGGGCATACATATGACACGCATGCATGCATGCATGTATATGTTAGTGCATATGTGTATATGCATTTATTTATGTATATATGCATGTGTGTGCATGTATATATGTATGTGTACATATGTGTGCATATAGGTATATATGTAGACTATGTGTGTATATACACACATATATACTTTGCATCTGTATATTTGTATATACATGAATGTGCATGTGTGTTTACATATATATGAATATATGCATGTGCATATGCATGTGTTACATGTGTATATATGGGTATGTGTGAGTATACACGTACATTTACAAATACATATATACATATATGCATATATACACACACACTACCTATATCTATATCTATATCTATGTCTGTATCTATATCTATCTATCTATACACTTCCTGATGCATTATCTCAATTAGGATTCAAAATAACCCCATGAGGTAGCAATGAAGATATCAAGTTCTATGTATTTTCTTGCCATCGTATTTGTGCAAAGATACCTTTACTTCATCATTTTGTTTGTTTGTTTGTTTATTTTGCTATGAGCAAATTACTCTGACTTTTCACATATGGAACTATTCATCCTCTTGATTGCTTTCTATCTTTCATCTTTTTTTCAAGGGTATCTTAAGTTTGAATCCAGAGCTCTGAACCAGATCCATTGCGCTGTCATGCTCACATTATTAGTAGACACCCCAAAATGTTTTTAAAGAACACTAAACTGGAAAGGGAGGTCTAGATTCTAGTCCTGGTTCTGCCATTAATAGGTTCTGTGACCTTATTAAGTCAATTAATTTCTCTTGGATTTGGCTGTATCATTTGTAAAAGAAGGAAGCTGAACAAGTGATCTACATGCTTCCTTCCAGCTATATAATTACAATTCTATAATAAAGAAGATGTCTGTAAGTTACTGAATAGGCTACTGGGTATGATAGAAAAAATGCTGGATTTGGAGTTAGATGGTTTGGGTCAAATGGTAGTCTTGATATTTACCACCTCTGTGACTTGAGCCAAACCCCCCCATAACTCTCAGTTTTCTTGTTGGTAAAATGAGGGCATTAGACTTAATGATGTAAAAGACACCTTCCAACAGTGAGTCTATGAACTTATAAGTCATTACCATTTTATAGATGAAAAAAAATTGAAGCAAAAAAATTTAGCAATTTTTCCAAGATTATTCAATTAGTCTGAGATAGTTTCATCTGTCTAAATTGAATTAGAACTCTGGGTTTCCGACTCCAAGTACAGTGATCTTTTGCCAATGTGACAATGCTAATCCTTCTTCATGCTAGTGATTTCCCTCTTTTGATTATCTCTATTTTATCCTCTTTTTGTTTGTACTTGTTTGCATGTTGTTTCCCCCATTAGGGTGTGAGCTCTTTGAGAGCAGGGATTTTAGGCAAAAACTTACTATTTGACAAAAACTCCAAAACAGTTTGCAGAAACTAGGTATAGAAAACATCTCACTCTATATAACAAAATAAGGTCAAAATGGGTACATGATTTATACATAAAAGGTGATACCGTGGACAAATTAGGGGAGCAGGAAATAATTTACCTGTCAGATCTATGGACAAAAGAAGAATTTATGAACAAGCAAGAGATAGATATCATGACAGGAGGTTAAGTGGATAATTTTGATCACATCAAATTAAAAAGACTTTGCCCAAACAAAACCAATGCAGCCAAAATTAGAAGGAAAGCAGGAAGCTGAGAGAAAAAAAAATACAGCAAGTGTCTCTGAAAAAGGGCTCATTTCTCAAAACGAGTCAAATTCACAAGAATACAAGGCATTCCTCAACTCATAAATGGTCAAAAGATATGAATAGGCAGTTTTCAGATGAAGAAATCAAAGCTATCTAGTCATATAAAAATATTCTCAATCACTATTGATTAGATAGATGCAAATTTAAATAACTCTGAGGTATGGCCTCATGCCTATTAGACTGGCTAATATGACAGAAAAGGAAAATGATAAATGTTGGAGAGGATGTGGGAAGATGGGGACACAATGCATTGTTGGTAGAACCGTGAACTGATCCAACCATTTTGGAGAGCACTTTGGAATTATGTCCAAAGGGTTATAAAACTGTACATATTCTTTGACCCACCAATACCACCACTAGATCTGCATCCCATAGAAATTAAATAATAGGACAAAGGACCTATTTGTACGAAATATTTATAACAGTTCTTTTTGTGGTGGCAAAGAATTAGAAATTGGGGGGATGTTCATCAGTTGGGGAATGGCTGAACAAGTTATGGCATAATTGTGATGAAATACTATTGTGCAATAAGAATTTATGAGCAGGATTATTTCAGAAAAAATATAGACTTACATGAATTAATGAAAAGTAAAATGAGCAAAACCAGGGGAACATTGCACGTAGTAGCAGCAATATTGTACTATGATCAGCTGTGAATAACTTAGCTATTCTCAGCAATACAATAATCCAAGATGATTCCAAAGGACCCATGATGAAAAATTCTATCCACCTCAGAGGAAGAATTGATGGAGTTTGAATGCAGATCAAAGAATGCTAATCTTTTTTTTTTAACTTTTTGTGTTTTTCCCTTTTTTGGTCTATGATTTTTTCCCAGAACATGACTAATGTGGAAAGACGTTTTGCATGATTGCACATGTATAACCTATATCAAATTGCTAACCATCTAAGGGATAGGGAGGAGAAGTAAGGAGGGAGAGAATTTGGAACTCAAAATTTTTAAAAAATTGATATTAAAATTGTTTTTACATGCAATTGAAAAAATAAAATATTGTTATAAAAAAGAAAGTAGGGATTTAGTGTGTGAGTATGTGTATGTGTGTACCTGTCTGCCTATCTTTTGGCCTGGCTTTGTATAACACTTCCCCAGTACTTGTCAGAGTATCTAGCATGTTACTAGGCATTTCATAAATGTGTGTTGATTTATCTTGACATATCTAGATTTGGGTACTGATATTACAAATGCCTCAATTTCATATGCTATTGTTGAAAAATATGACCTTCTAATTGGAGACCCTAAATCAAATTTCTTCCCACTGCAATCCATTTTGCATTTAGTTGCCAGTGATTTTCCTGAAGTGTGAGTTTTACCATGTCACCCTCCTATTCAGTAAGCTCCAACAGCTTCCTGTCGCCTCTAGGATCAAATATAGCACTCTCTCTTGAACACTTAAAACCCTTCAAAACTTGATTTCATCCTACTTTCCCGTTTTCTTTTTTTTTTTTTTGCTTTTTAGTGAGGCAATCTCGGGGTTAAGTGACTTGTCCAGGGTCACACAGCTAGTACTTGTCAAGTGTTTCAGGCTGGATTTGAACTCGAGTTCTCTTGACTCCAAAGCCAGAGCTTTATCCACTGTGCCACCTAGCTGCTCCATAGTTTTCCTATTCTTTAATGTCCTTTATGACTATGATCCAGCTTGATCTGCTTGTTGTTTCCCACACATTACACTCAATATCTGACTCTGAATTTTCACTGGTTGTCACCATGTCAGGAATGCTCTACCTCCTCATGTCTAGCTTTTAGTCTCTGTGACTTCCTTCAAGACACAGATCAAATGTAACTTCTATAGGTGGTCTTTTCTGGGCTCTCCCTGCTTGCTCTCTCTCTTCCCCTCCCCCCATGCTAGTCATTTTCCTCTTGAGTCCACCTTCCATTTAATGATTTACATATTGTGTGTATATATAGTTATTTGCATAATGTCTCTGGCATTTAGGTTGTGAACTCATTGATATCAGAGACCTTGATTTTGCCTGTCTTTGCATAACCTTGGCTTCAGACCTAAAGGATTTGCATAATTCTCTCCTACATGGTGAAGAAAAGTAATAGATAGAACTTTGAAGGAGAGAAACATTCTCCATTCCTGCTTCAGGAGAAGACAGAGGTGCATGTGGACTCTTGTTAGGGAGAGACACAAGGAGGAAAAAAAAAACCTTTGGAAGGTAGATGCATTAGATCAGGCCCTCTTTTTCTTAGTCGAACTGAGATATCTTACTCCTAGTGGGAGAACTCATTCACTATTATTTTCTGTTACAGTCTAATCAGAATATCTTCTCTAATTTTGGTTGCTATTTGCTTAGAAAAATGGGCTTTTTTCTATTCACTATTTGTGATGGTCTTTTGTGTAATACACATATGGTAGCAATAAGTTAAACCTATATTTGTAAACTTGGGTTACTTTTTCCCCTTTCAAGGAAAGGGACAAGGAAAGACATTTGCACCTAAAAAAAAAAAAGATCATTCCTCTAGACCTGTCAGAATTAGGGAGGAAGATTGATAAGATCTTAGTCTTATTTTATTTCCCCTCCCACCTTCCCCATCCCCTTTCTAAGAGGAGAACAATGTGATCAGTATCATGTCCAAGTCTACTCTTTTCCAGTCAAGGTCTCCCTTTGACTGCGGTGGCTACATTCCAGAGACATGTAGGCATGCCTCTTTGTGAGCTCCATTTAGACAACTCTATGGACATGCACATAAACTAAATGGGGATACACAACCCCTAATTTGTATCTCTCACATTGGATACAGGGCCTGGCACATAGAAGTGCATAACAAATGCTTGGTGACTGACAGACTGGCTTTAAAAAGCCAACAAGTGTAAGCAAGCTTAGAACCATACCACTCCCTACCCCCATATAGTTAAAAATAGCTGCATCAAAGGGTCTTTATAAGTCACAGATATACCACAGAGAACTTTCATATTGTACCATTTCTTAAAGAAATGGTAGTTATGTACTTAACATTTAACCAGTTAGTACCAAAGTCATCCATCATACCTTTAGCTTTGCTGTGGTTTTAATCTTGTCTTACTTTACTTAGTTGTAGTTGGACACTCAGCACCTTTCCAACTCCCACACTTTCCTCTCCCTCTTGAATAAAGGGCTATAGGGAACAGCACTGATTTTTTTTTTTTTTGCTATATGGAGGGCTAGGATCTAGATTCTTTCAACTACTTCTCCAATTTCCATCTGCAGCACTGCTTGGTTTGAACTTCACAGAACATGATGCCCTCCACACCAGGCACGCCCTGGTGTCTTCCCTACCATTCTTTTTCTCACTTCCTTTTGGGTGCCACCTTCCCCTATACATTGTAAGCTACTTGAGGACAAAGACTGTTTTTAATTTTTTTTCTAATTTGTATCCCCAGCATTTATCTAACTGCCTATCATACAGCAGATATTTAATAAATATGTGTTGTGTTATATTTTATTGCATGTTTTATATCATTTTGTATCATATTATATCGCATCATATTGTAGTCGATTCTTGCTTTAGTTAGTTTCATACATAGTACTCCACTGTTCTGAAATTTAGAAAGTACAGAATTGTTCTTTATTTTTCATGTTGACCAACACTATATTTCTTTTTTTTTTCAATGGTTCTTCAGACATTTATTAGCTGCCTACTATGGACAAGGTACTAATCTCAGAACTGGATATAGAAAACAAAAACAAAACAAAACAAACAAACAAAAAAACCCCTCAGAATCCTAGATCTAGAGCTGGGACATAGATAAGAAGCCATCTGGATGTCAGCCTATTTATTTCACTAATGAAGAAACTGAAGCCAAGAACACTCAACTAATAACAGAGGCAGGTTTTGAGCCCAGTTCCTTGAATACAAAATCAATGTACTTTCCTCTGTATCCTGCTACTTGTCAAAGAGACCCTTTCCTAAAGGAGATCACGTTTTAATTTATTTATTAAAGTCTTAGAGTAGGGACCACTGCTCTGGGTCTGAATGACAGCTTGATAACTTTTAGTGCCTATGTTACCTTGGGCAAGTCACTTAACAGGAGTATATACTTAAAGCTAGGAAGGCCTTAGAGATCATTTTGTCCAAACCATTATAATGATGAGAAAACTGAAGCTCAGAACAATGATATGATTTGCTGAAGTTCAAAGAGGTAGTAGACCTGGCATTGGAACCCAGTTCCTTGGATTGAAGATCTAGGAAGCTGACATATATTAAGTACTTACTATGTAAGCATTATGCTAATTATGGCTAGAAAAAAAGGGGGGGATAGCAAAAACAACCTCTGCCCTCAAGGAGTCTACAATCTAATAGGGGAAGCAATGTGGAAATATATAAGTATCTATACTATGTATACAAAAGGAAGATGAGGTAGTTTGGTAAGGGAGGTCGCTACCAGATGACTACTGGTGGGAATCAGAAAATACCTCACGTAGATGGTAGCACTTGAGCCAACTCTCAAAGAAAACCAGAATTGCCAAGAGATGGAGCTAAAGAGAGAGTTCATTCCAACGTTCTGGCCATTGAACCACCCACCCTTATTTCAATTCACTGCCCTTATGCCCACTTTGAACTAGTAACTAATTAAGTTAAAAGGAAAGTGAATTTAGAATTTCATACTAATTGGAGGAAATAGCTAAATGGTAACTCCTCCACCAAATCACAAGGAAACTATATCCTTCAGCCTTCCTTCAGAGCACCAGCAAAAGGCCTCAGGCAAAGGCAATCATGTATTCTAGAAATATGACAAGCAGGGGCACCTTAATCGGTGAGACCATGGAACATCCAAACCATGACCTTATAATTGTTCCTGATGAGAGGAAATGACAGAGAGTGTGCATTTGAAGCAATAAAGAGCACTCTGGCAGTAAAGCAACAAATGCAAAATTCAGTGTGTGCAAAGGAGGAGGGTGGGTAGAAGAGAAATAAAATCAGTTACTAAAGGTTTAAAAGGACGCTGAAAGACCAAAACCAGAATCTTTCAGAGTGGCTTATTGTCATGGAGACCAAGTCACATCCATCTTGAATGGCAGCCGATTAGATGCTTATTATGGGAATTATTAACATTATCAGCCATTGGTTTCTTCCTTCAATATTGTTATAAATTCAGGCAGGATGAGCAAATAAACCCATTAAGCTGCCATTGTTAAAAGTCAGTGATGTGACCCCTGGATGATTACAGTGCCAGAAATATACCAGGAAGCCAAGGGGGTAGAAGATTTGCTTCATGCCAGTTTGAAAACAATACACTGGAAAGAAAAGTCCATATGCCAGTGGCATCATGCTTTCTATGTAGAACCAAATAAGATGAAACTTGGAGGTGTGGCTGATGCACAGGGAAAAGATAACTTGGAAGAATGGACAATTCCAAAAGAAAAATGATTACTTGGTTGATTTCAGGAAAATTAGGAAGACGGTATGGTATAGCAATGGAAGAAATATGCCATTAGGAATAAAGATTCTCATTTAGTTAGTGCCACTCACTAATGGGGTGACCTCAGGTAGGGCCTTCATCTCACTGCATGTGAAATGAGGGAGGCAGATTTGATACTCTCTATAATAATGGTCACTGACACTTAAAGAGTGCTTTAAATATTTACAAAGCTCTTTAAATGTACAATCTCATTTGATCTTTACAATAACTCTATGATTTAAGTAATGCAGGTATCTTAATCCCATTTCACAGGTATGGAAATTGAGTTTCAGAGAGGTGAAGGGTGTTGGCCATAGTCAGCTAATAAGTATCTTCAATTCAGAGCTCAACTACTAATCCTTTTTTTTTTCCACCTTAATTTGTTCTTCCTACCATCTCTCTCCTTTCATGACATTAAGGAAAGAAAAAGAAAAGAGAAAAAGAAAAAGAAAGCCCTCAATATATACATAAATGAATAGTACAGAAAAAATTCCCACATTAGCCATGTCTGAAAATATGTCAGTTTCTGCATTTTATTAATCACTTCTGTGGCAGGTGGTGAACCGTGTGTTTCATCATCATTCTTTTGAACTTGTGGTTTATCATTACCTTGATCATTGTTCTAAATTCTTTCAAAGTGTTTTATTTCTTTAATGTTTTTATTATAGAGATTGTTCTCCTCATTACACTCACTTTAATTTATACCAGTTCATGCAGGTCTTCCTTGTTTTCTCTGAAACTATAAATTTTCTTATTTCTTATGGTACAATAATAGAGTTTTTTAAATTATGAGTTCTAGTGTCATAAAAGATATGGCATTTTGAGAATTTTTGATACACAAAAACAAGAATACTAAACATATTCATATCATTATAATGGTCATTTTATGTAATAACTACGTATTTTACATTACTTTATGTTTAAGATTAGCGTGTATGTTAATTAAAAAAAAATAGGATTCAAATAGCAAGCGCTTATCCCAGAAGCTGGGGTCTTTGGGTTTATCAAAGAGTAGATTACTATCGTCATTGACTACTGTGTCTTGTATACCTAACTCATTCCACCAATCCGCCCCTCTATTTCTTAGCCTGTACCAAGCAGTTCTGATGATTGCTACTTTATAATACAATTTAAGATCTGAAATCGCTAGGCCACCTGCATTTTCTTTTCATTAGTTCCCTTGATATTCTGGATCTTCTGCTCTTCCAAATGAATCTTGTTCTTATTTTTACTAGCTCTATAAAATAATTCTTGATAGTTTGATTGGTACAGCACTGAATAAGTAAATTAGCTTAGGCAGGATTGTCATTTTATTACATTAGCTCGGCCTACCCGTGAGCAACTAATGTTTTTTCCAATTATTTAGATCTGACTTTATTTGTATGAAAAGTATTTTGTAATTGTGTTCATATAGTTCCTGGGTTTGTTTCAGGAGATAGACTCCTAAATATTTTATAATGTCTACAGCAAATTTAAATGGGATTTCTCTTTCTATCTCTTGCTGTTGGGCTTTGTTGGTAATATATAGAAATGCTGATGATTTATGTGGGTTTATTTTATAGCCTGCAACTTTGCTAAAGTTGTTTATTATTTCAAGTTGTTTTTTACTTGATTCTCTAGGATTCTCTAAGTATATCATCATGCCATCTGCAAAGAGTGATAGCTTCGTTTCTTCTTTGCTTATTCTAATACCTTCAATTTATTTTTCTTCTCTTATTGCTAAAGCTGACATTTCCAATACCATACTGAACAACACTTGTGATAATGGACATCCTTGTTACACCCCCGATCTCATTGGAAATGCTTCGAGTTTATCTCCATTACATATGATGCTTGCTGAAGGTTTTAGGTAGATGCTACTTGTTATTTTAAGGAAGACTCCATTTAATTCCTATGCTATCTAGTGTTTTTAATAGGAATGGATGTTGTATTTTGTCAAAAGCTTTTTCTGCATCTATTGAGA